>NW_026343042.1:0-206 GCF_001194135.2 Octopus bimaculoides | reverse complement strand
ATATATATATATATATATATATATACACACACACAATTATATACAGATATATATGTGTGTCTACACACACACACACATATGAATATATATTATACGGACATGTGCATGTCTATGTGTGCGTGTATACGCGTGTGTGCATGACTTCGCGTTCCTATGCACACACACACACACACACACATACACAAACACACACACACATATATATA
>NW_026343041.1:0-542 GCF_001194135.2 Octopus bimaculoides | reverse complement strand
AGATAGATAGATAGATAGATAGATAGATAGATAGATAGATAGATGCGCCTTTTTATTTGTCTCAGCACAAACATAAAAATACTTCATCTAAATGCTATCTTCCATTCAACGTCTACTTCCTTGTTTTTCTCTTAAACGTTACCACACCGAAAACTGATAACGTCATTTTCTTTAAACTAGAATGACACTCGGGTTTCAGTTGTATATGTTCTTGATTGCGTGGAGAACGATTAAACCAGTTTTGAAAACATTAAGTTGGCCTCTGACCGGGTATCACCAAGCTTTTAGGAAAATTTGATGCCGTTGCGCTGCTCCACGTTTTCTATTATTTTCATTGCGACGATCAAACACCACACACCTTCCTTCCAAGCACTGCTATAAAAAGCAAAAGTAGGTTAGTATATTAAAATTCAGTGGTCCTGCACAACAGAGTTCAAAGTCAATCTGTGCCAAGCAGCTTTATTGTTCCTGCTTTATCATCGATACTATGACAACATTCCAGATACTTATTGATCATACAATGTATGTGTATATATATATAT
>NW_026343040.1:0-277 GCF_001194135.2 Octopus bimaculoides | reverse complement strand
TTTTTTTTTCTTTTGTGGTTGGCATCTCTGTGTAATTAATGTCATTAACCCTAGAAAATTGCTTCCCAACTCTGTGGTCTTTGGTTCAGTCCCACTGCGCAGCATCTTAGGCAAGTGTCTTCTTCTATGGTTCCAAGCTGACCAAAACCTTGTGAATAGATTTGAAAGCTGGAAACTGAAAGAAGCCTGTGGTGTGTGTGTTTGTGTGTTTTTGTGAGTTTCCTTGTCTTGATGACATGTGATAGTTGTAAATGAGCATCACTGTCATATAAGCCGT
>NW_026343039.1:0-535 GCF_001194135.2 Octopus bimaculoides | reverse complement strand
ATAAATTAAATAAAGCGCTTTTCACCTAATCGTGTAGGATTTTCAAATTAGATAGATAGATATATAGATAGATATGTATGTATGGATGGAGAGAGAGACTTATACAGGACAGAAGAATAATCCATAGCGCTGGATGGACAGATCGAAGTCGGATAAATAGCCAAGTAACAATCCAAAGGATCCATTTTTAAGAACTAGCTGAATAGCCTGGCTTAAAACTATCTTTACTTCGGCTGCATAGCCAAACAATCGAAGCTAACCTACCAGCTACCCTTGTCTGGACGGAGTCTCTTTTTCGCTTCCATATTTCGTCTTTCTTTTTCTTTCCATTTAACCTGTTAGTAACAATTATTAAAACCCACGGTTGCGTAAGTAATTGAATAAATGGAAATTCACAGAAACTATTTCAAGCTGCTTTGATGCATCAAGTGTTTTGGAAAGGTTTCACATTAAGTTTATTATTACAAGAATAGTCAGTTAAGGGTTGGCTAGAGTCACGTTTGTTTTATTTGTTTTGTTTTTTTCGTTTCCTTTC
>NW_026343038.1:0-213 GCF_001194135.2 Octopus bimaculoides | reverse complement strand
ATATATATATATATATATATATATACACATATACATTATATATATACACACATATATATTACATATATATATATACACACATATATATATATACATTTTATATATATACACACACACATATATATACATTATATATATATATATACACACATATATATTTTACATATATATATATATATACACATATATATATATATACATTTTATATATATA
>NW_026343037.1:0-229 GCF_001194135.2 Octopus bimaculoides | reverse complement strand
ATGTATGTGTGGGTGTGTGTGTGTGTATGTATGTGTGGGTGTGTGTGTGTGTATGTATGTGTGGGTGGGTGGGTGTGTGTATGTATGTGTGGGTGTGTGTACGCGCACACACACAGACACACACAAATACACTCTCACTCTCTCACACACACGCACACACTCATACACACAAACACGCACACACATACACACACTCACACACATATGAATATATGAATATAATTCTACA
>NW_026343035.1:0-452 GCF_001194135.2 Octopus bimaculoides | reverse complement strand
GTGTTTGTGTTTGATTTAGTCTAAGCATTGATAATTTGTTTATTGGCATGCGTATATATGTGCGCATGTTTGTGTGCGTTCTTCGTGCGTATGTGTGTAATCACACGCGCTGGTTGTTTTGTCATGCGTATTCGTGCGAGTATATTTCAGTATGTTTATGCTTGCATGCACCTAAGTATATATTTGCGTGATGTGTGCGTTTTTTCCCGTTGTGCTATATGTGTACTTATGCCAGTGTGTGCTTGTGTGTATTGTGTTCATATGATTGTTGCACGAGTTAGCATATATTTTACACAAACACCGAGCAAATATAGGGATCATCGTTGTTGACCTTCTCTTGTCACAAGGCTGAGCTGGAGAGAGTGTTTCAACGTATCGGTAAATCAAGAAATGAATCTGGATTAGATATCGGCTCCTGTACAATGAATGTGTTATAGAGATAGAGGGTGGAT
>NW_026343034.1:0-472 GCF_001194135.2 Octopus bimaculoides | reverse complement strand
ACAAAAATGCGAGAAATATACGGATGCACATTGGTATAATCATATAGAATTGAATCTAAAATATACTTGCACAAACACAAACAGAAACATATGCGCTTACATATAACTAGGTAACAGAAATACCTAAAGAATATCATCTGTGATGCATACATACTATATAATGCTATATTACTGAGAAACATGCACAAGTATCTGAATATCTGTAATAACGACGATAATAATATTATCAACAACAACAAAAAGCATTTTTCAAAACCTTCTACAAAGGAAACTGAAAACGTTACAAAACATTGTGCAGCTCTCTTTTCTATCTTCTCCAGCTTGTATGTGTGTGAAAGTTTATATAAATTACAATCATATGTATATACGGGTATAAAGAAATTCATACATGCACACATACATACACATATACATACCTATATAAATATACATATATAAATATATATGTATATGTATATGTAAATGTGTATAT
>NW_026343033.1:0-632 GCF_001194135.2 Octopus bimaculoides | reverse complement strand
TGCAGGATTCTCACCATTGTGTTCTCACATACTGCCGACAATGCTCCATTCTACACGTAAATGTGTCGTTTGGAAAGTGGATCTTCATTTGAAATGAGCCACCTAATTGCTCAGTACACACCACCACTATTCGTTGACAATTCCCCCACCCCCACCCGTCAACCGCCGTTTCACTAGCTTGCCAATCCAATCCTTGTACTCTTCGTGTGCCGGAAAATACGAGTTTAGTTTTCAGTAGCCAGGTGCTTACTATGAATCCAATTTAAGTCGACCATACAAATCAAAATCTTGTAATCTGTGTAGCTGACTTTACTAATCTGTAAACAGCCTACATTATCACTGCTTACCTCACGAACTCTCTATCTAGGTACAATCTAGATGGTCCACTGGTAGTTTTCCCAAGTTCATAAAAATATTTTTTGGAACTCCATTTTTTTATCTGTCAGACAGTTGCGAATAGCAATTTAAATTCCCCACAAAGGAATAGGAGCGGACGTTCTCAGCAGCAGCAGGGATGTAAGACAAGAGCGTTTATAAAGTTTGTAACTCACCATAAAAATCATCGACTTCTTTCTGTAACTTCTTTTGTACATCTGGATAAGCGGCTATGAAGTATAATGTCCATGAAATTC
>NW_026343032.1:121-227 GCF_001194135.2 Octopus bimaculoides | reverse complement strand
ACATATCCACACACACTCGCATATCTGTGTGTGCGTGTATATATATATATATGTGTGCACATTTGTATATACACATACATACACGCACACATACATACATTTACAT
>NW_026343032.1:0-111 GCF_001194135.2 Octopus bimaculoides | reverse complement strand
CACATTTGTATATACACATACATACACGCACACATACATACATTTACATATATACATTCACATACTCTTTTACTTGTTTCAGTCCTTTGACTGCGGCCATGCTGGAGCACC
>NW_026343031.1:0-287 GCF_001194135.2 Octopus bimaculoides | reverse complement strand
CAAACAAAATGAGGACAAATATCTGTCAAATGTAAATAATGTACATAATTTCTCAGCTCTTAAATACAGAACTGTATTAAAAAAAGAGATTCCTTCAGGATTTTCATTTTACAGTCTTTTGTGCAGTGATGTTAACATAGATTTATGGATCTTTTCTGTCTGGCTGAATTTTTTGAAATTTTAAAATTAAGTGGAAATTTTCAAATTTGGTGTATTTGATGTCATTTTCTATGCTGAATTTCAGGGTCTAATTCACTTGTTCCAGAACATTAAAAAAAAAAAAAAAA
>NW_026343030.1:0-323 GCF_001194135.2 Octopus bimaculoides | reverse complement strand
GATGCTGATGATGATGATTATGGTGATGGTGGTGATGATGACGATGATGACGATGATGAAGATGATCTTGCATATATATATGTGTATATCTATCTATCTCTATCTACGTATCTATATATATATATATATATATAGTGTGTGTGTGTGTCTGTGTGTTATATATGCATATATATAAACATACATGCTGCATGAAACGATCGTACTGCATTAACTTTGGATATCCTTGTTGCTTATTTTGACTTACATGAATATATATAATTATATGTATATATGTATGTGTTTATGTGCATATATATATATATATATATATATATATATATATA
>NW_026343029.1:0-386 GCF_001194135.2 Octopus bimaculoides | reverse complement strand
GGTGCTCCAGCATGGCCACAGTCAAATAACTGAAACAAGTAAAAGAGTACTAAAAATACAACACATTAAATAGTGTAGTCCGAGATACACTATTTCTCGGAGGAAAAACACGTTGGTCAACATGATCAAGAAACCTTTGGTTATAAATTTGCGTGCTCAGGACCAACCTAAGGAATAAACAACCACAAAAGCTACAACAACAATAACAAAGACAATAACAACAACACCAATAGCAATAAAGTAAAACATCAGGGGAAAAAAAACTAGAGAGACAAACGTTTCTGAAAAATTAAATACATCTTGAAATATTTTATTATCACACAAAGGAAATACAAATGTTCTTCTTTTTGGCTCTTTTTTTTTACTAAATATTTTTTTTTCTTTCA
>NW_026343028.1:0-237 GCF_001194135.2 Octopus bimaculoides | reverse complement strand
TGTGTGTGTGTGTGTGTGTGTATAAAGTATATATATTTATATGTATGCATATATATAGTATATATGTATGTACATATATAGTATATATGTATGTACATATAATGAATGTATCTATATAGTATATATGTATGTACATATAATGAATGTATATATATAGTATATATGTATGTATATATATTGTATATACGTATGTACATATAGCGTATATTTGTATGTATATGTATATATATATATATA
>NW_026343027.1:0-213 GCF_001194135.2 Octopus bimaculoides | reverse complement strand
ATATATATATATATATATATTTATACTCACACACACACACACGCGTGTATGCGTGAGTAAATGTGCATGAGTGAATTGATAGAACCCTCTAGATACATATGTATCTGTGATTGTGTGTGTATGTGTATGTTTTATCTATGTGCATACATCCATCTATATACTCATATACATACACACACACATATATATACACACACACATATATATATATAT
>NW_026343026.1:0-580 GCF_001194135.2 Octopus bimaculoides | reverse complement strand
CTCTATCTATCTTTGTATCTTTCTCCCCCTCTCATTCTTCCTTCTGTTGTGCTTCGCCTCTCCCCTTCCCTACTATATCTCCCTCTCTCTCGTTGCTCACCTATATTCAACTTCCTCCCTTTTTTTCTCTCTCTACCACTCGCTGGTCACATGTGACTGGCTACTGCTTTCTTTCTTCTCTTGGCCACTGCCAAACTAGCACGAACTTTCTTCTTCTCTCTTCCTTTCAAGTTCGTTGCATCACAGCGTTCAGTATACATATTTTTTTCACGTCTGGCCTTGCAGTCCTTTTTTATTTTCACTGCTTCATTTTCCTGTCGTGTTTTCTGTTCGCCACTATATTCCTCCGCATTACAAATTTCATTTAATTTGTTTCCACGGGAAGAGCCATTCTAACAATGCGTCCTGCCCTAACTCTTTGAAACGCTTAGCTTAGAATGGTGGCAGCTGATGAAGGAAATGTTCTCTATGTGGCTTGTGTGTTTTCTGTGCTCTGTTTATGTTGTTTTTCATTTTGTCCACGTTTTTTAGTGACATCCTGTACCCAGATATACATCTATATATACATGTAGATGTAGGT
>NW_026343025.1:0-342 GCF_001194135.2 Octopus bimaculoides | reverse complement strand
GTCTATCTATCTATCTATCTATCTATCTATCACATACACACATACGTATATACATGTACATGTGTGTGTGTATGTGTGTGTGCGTGTGTGTGTGCGTGTATGTGTGTGTGTGCGCATTCTGGTGTGTGTTTGTTCATATATAATTCTAGGAGTGTGATTACACTTTTCATTTGTAAACCTACATATGTATGCATGTGTAAACAAATATATCAATGTGTTGGCTGTGGGTATCGGCATATGTATGTCTATGTATACATGTTCATAAGTGCATATATATTCATACATGTGTGCATGTATGTATGTTAATGTGTATGCGTGCATATGTATGTAAACCATATTTGT
>NW_026343024.1:0-493 GCF_001194135.2 Octopus bimaculoides | reverse complement strand
GCCATTTGCACTTGAACTAGAATGATTAAACCTTATGTCGTAAAGAAATCTACCTTTTTACTTTTTTTACTAATTTTATTCAATAAGTTTCTAACGTAAGTAGTCGTATTGACTAATTAATCTTTATTCTACACTATTAACTCACATTTGACATAAAATATGTTTTATTATACTAGTATTGACAGTGGTATATTTTACACTAGATTATTAGCTTCTGTAATATTTATTTAGATATATTACAAGATTTGATATGTTTCTAATTGAATCGTTAATAATTTCCTTAGGTAGAGTATTTTCAATATATATCGTAATTGTACTTTAGGTATTTAATATATTTTTTTTTATTTTTAAATATATTTGTAATTTTTATTTTTATTATTAATATGATTTTTAACTTTTAATTTTTAACTTTTACCCGTACATAATAATAATATACATAACCCGAGGACGCACTGGTGGATTTACGTATTAAGTATAGCCTTAATACACACCC
>NW_026343023.1:25174-26653 GCF_001194135.2 Octopus bimaculoides | reverse complement strand
TTTCAAGCATGTAGGAATTTTGAAGGAAACAACTGTAGGTTATTTTTGAGGAGTGTTTCTCACTCGGTGGTGTTTCGGAGCAAGTCGTCCATATTTGTTTCATTTTTCTCTATATGCTTATGTGCATCCGTAGATTTCTAATGAAGTAATAGGCAGTGAAGAGAAGCCGTCATAAGAAAATTTTGACTACCTCTATTCCTTTCTCCCCCTCTCTCTACCTCTTTCTCTCTCGTTCTCTCAAACGCATACACGTGCAAGTACACAATCATTCAGCAAAATATAACTCATGTTCGTCAATGTTTTGTAAATATACCACGATTTTCACTAGGGTGTTAGGGTTAGGATTTTAGGGTCAGGGTTAGGGTTACAGTTAGGGTCATGATTAGTGTTACGGTTATGGTTTTAGGGTCAGGGTTAGGGTTTTAGGGTTAGGGTTTAGGGTTTTAGTCGTTTTACATCTATTACACTATTATTCTTATGTTTCTTGGCTCCGGTGAGGCATCTCGGAACATTCACAATGTGAATATTCCGAACACTCTCACCACCGACACCTCCCCCGTTTGCGAGCACGCATTTTTTTCTTCATATTCGTTCCCAGCAAGTTGTTTTACACCTATTAGACTAATTTTTTTATTATTTTTGTCACCGGGTCAAACGCTTTAGTTTGACCGACAGGACAACACATTGCAAAATCAGTGAACTTCATTAGAAATGTGGGTAATTTTTCTGATTAACACCTGCACGATTTTCACTAGGGTGTTAGGGTTAGGGTTTTAGGGTTAGGGTTAGGATTAGTGTTATGGTTACAGTTTTAGGGTCAGCGTTATGGTTTTAGGGTTAGAGTTAGGTAATCGTGCGGGTGTTAATCTGAAAAATTACCGAAATGTGAAAACTACCGACCCTGCCATCTGTTATAACTTTTGTTGTTCTGTTTAATATGTACATAGACTATGTCTCCAAAGAAGAGAGCTTGCTGGGGAAAGAAAGCAACCGGTTTAAAAAGACAGCAACAGAATGCAGCAATTCACCACACTCCAGAAGCTACTTTGAACATAATGCAAAATGGTGCATCAACATCTACTGCCCAATCTGATAGAATTCTAGCAGAACTATGTAGCAACAGATCGCCAACAATTGCTTCATCAGAAATTTCCATCCTAGCTCCTGCGAAAAGGGATTACCCTGCTATGTATAATCAGGGCAGTGCAAAAAGTTGTATTGCACAAACATTTATACAGCCCATTAGACGGAAGAAATTTACGTACACTTAATAATGTTATGCAAAACAGCCTTCAGACCTTCCCTATTAATTTCATCGTCTTTTGAATTATGAACATATTAACACCATAAGTGTTTTTTCGTTGTAAGGCTTTCTTTTTTAGTTGATTTTCACCTAGCAAGACATATCGTAGATGGCGTAATAAGTAACACCCAGACAATGTCGGGTTATACTGCAAGTATATATATATATATATATAT
>NW_026343023.1:18942-20599 GCF_001194135.2 Octopus bimaculoides | reverse complement strand
ATATAGGGAAGCTAATCTAAGCAACAGGTTTATTTAGTCAGAGGGGAAGCAGATAATAAAAAATTTATGTTCTGTGCTGTGAGGACCAAAGACTTGAGGTATTTCGTATTGCAAGGCAGTGTGTACGAGAGAATTGTTATGTCGTCGGAGAGAAATGTGTTTGCATGGATGATGGTACGCTTGCACTAAACGAGGCTGCAAAGAAAGAGGTATGGGGATGCCACTACGAAAGGTTGCTCAATAAAGAGAATGATTGGGAGGAAGAGAGTCTGATGAATGTCGACCTAACAAAGTCATTCGAGTTGACAGTACCATGGTAGATAAAGCTATTTAGAGTATGAAGACAGGGAAAGCCCCCGGCCCTTCAGGAATCACTGCAGAGATGCTCAAAATATCTGGCAGTGTCGGCTATAGCCTAGTCACCTGTACAGTTAACCAGGTGATACACGAAGGAGTCATACCCAATGACTGGTGTAGCAGCACCATTGTCAACTGCTACAAAGGTAAAGCTTACGCTTTAGATACAAATAATTACAGAGGTTTCAAGTTGTTAGATCAGGTAATGAAAGTCATGGAGAGGGTCATAGACCTCCAGAATTCAAGACAGGATGCCCCTGGGAGCTCCTCTATGCTGATGACCTTGCACTAATTGCTAAGTCACTATCAGAACTAGATGAGAAGTTTCAGGTGTGGAAGCAAGGACTCGAATCGAAGGGCCTTAGTGTCAACCTAGCTAAAACCAAAGTCCTAATAAGTAGGAAGGTAGACAAAACACAAATCCCTTCAGGTAGATGGCCCTGCTCGATCTGTAGAAAAGGCGTAGGTAGAAACTCTATAAGATGCACCCAGTGCAAGCTATGGACACGTAAGAGGTGCAGCAATATCAAAGGAAGGTTAACTAAGAAGTTAGTTTTTGTATGTAGCAGATGTTCAGGAGCAATAAACATTGTAAATGTGCAGAAAACAACTTCTGCCACATTCCAGGGAGAAAAACTAGACATATTTGATAGCTTCTGCTATCTAGGTGACCAAGTTAGTAGTGGGGGAGGGTTTGCTGAAAGTGTAGCTGCTAGAATAAGAATAGCCTGGGCAAAGTTCAGAGGGCTCTTACCTCTGCTGGTGACAAGGGGCCTCTCACTCAGAGTAAAAGGCAGACTGTATGATGCATGTGTACGAATAGCCATGCTTCATGGCACTGAAAATTGGGCCGTGACTGCTGAGGACATGCATAGGCTCACAAGGAATGAAGCCAGTATGCTTCAATGAATGTGTAATGTCAGTGTGCATACTAGACAGAGTGTTAGTACCTTGAGAGAAAAGTTGAACTTACGAAGCATCAGTTGTGGTGTGTAAGAGAGACGATTGCGCTGGTATGGTCACGTAGCGAGAATGGATGAGGATAGCTGTGTGAAAAAGTGCCACACCCTAGCAGTTAAGGAAACCTGTGGAAGAGGTAGGCCCAAGAAGACCTGGGATGAGGTGGTGAGGCACGACCTTCGAACATTGGGCCTTACCAAGACAATGACTTCTGACCGAGACCTTTGGAAATATGCTGTGCATGAGAAGACCTGGCAAGCCAAGTGAGACCTAAATCTAAGGCCTCAACCAGCCCACTTATGCGTACCTTCCTTCATTGGACACTAAACTCCGCCTGCGA
>NW_026343023.1:13166-18909 GCF_001194135.2 Octopus bimaculoides | reverse complement strand
GTTAAATTCGATGACTGGCACCCATGCCAATGTCGTCTCCTTCATTGGACATGAAACTCAGCTTGCGAAGACCTGTTGGTGCAAGCGAAAGCGAAATCGTCATGGCACCTGTGCCCAGCATCGCTTTCCTGGCACTTGTGCCGGATGGCACGTGTAAAGACATTCGAGCGAGATTGTTGCCAGTGCCGCCGAACTGGCTCCGGTGCAGGTGGCACATAAAATACACCATCTTGAGCATGGCCATTGCAAGTATCGCCTGACTGGCCTTTGTGCCAGTGGCACGTAAAAGCACCCACTACACTCTCGGAGTGGTTGGCGTTAGGAAGGGCATCCAGCTGTAGAAACTGCCAAGTTAGGAAGGGCATCCAGCTGTAGAAACTGCCAAATCAGATTGAAACCTAGTGTAGCCATCTGGTTTCACCAGTCCTCAGTCAAATCGTCCAACTCTTGCTAGCATGGAAAGTGGATGTTAAACGACGATGATGATAGGAAGAAGAAAATGGAGGGAATCAGTTGTTAGACATTATATTATGTCTATTAATTTATTTGAAACATTTCAGATTAATATATAAATACATGTGTAAAGTATTAGTAGTTTCTATAATAGAGAAAGAAGACCAGTTTCTTACAGCTGTTTCAGCCAAGAGGTTACAGTCCCCCATATGCTATATCCATCTTTTCAGTGTATTGTAGTAATCTGTAGATAAAATTAGGGTACTTGGGTATGCCTGTAGTCTTTGTCAGGGAGTTTTATAAGAAAGCCAAGAAGTTCATATGGTTAATTTACACATATATACATACACACCCATAGATACATATACATACACACATGCATGTATATATGCATGTACATACTTATAACCGAATTAGTTATTAGTAGGTGTAGTACAATATTCTTATTAAAGCATGGATAAAAAGAAAAATAGAAATAACAGTATAATCGATGAAAATAATGGAGTTTGGGAGGGGTACAGTTTTTTGGAACTGAAAATGCACATAAAAGGAGAAATACATTTATATACATACATACAAATATAGATATATACATATATCTATATACATATATATATGCACACTTATTTCATGCGTTAGGTAAGGTGTATTTCTGCAGTAGTTCATAATGTCCTTGCATATGAATGAATGAATGAATGAATGAATGAATGAACAAATGTACACACACATAGATATAGATATACATAAATATATGATGTGTTTATAGTTGAAGGCCTAAAATCATGGTCCCCATTATGGGGTGAAAGTTTATATCAATAGCTATGATAGCAGTTGGTACTAAATTAGTAAATGCATCGTCTTTGCAGATAGTAATGAATGACCATGCCTTCACTTGTGTTCCCCACTCACTGCTTTTTCCTTTATCCCCATCTCTATCTATTTGACACTTGCCTCTCACATTCCCACAAACTTACATACCAATTCATATCACTTCTTTCATATTCATCTTCCTGCATGTTTAGGGTATGCCCTGACAAATCTTCACCACCATCCTTCTTTTTATTTTCCAACAAGGGCAACCAGTATCTCTCCTACAGCAAGAAACCTGTTCCAGTCCCTCATTCATATCTCTCATCAACCCATGTAAAGTCACCTCCCTTAATATTACTCCCCCTTCTAGTCAAGGGGGAGTCTTGTCTTGCAAGTTACATAGTGCTGGTGCATGTAAAAAGCACCTAGTACACTCTGTAGAGTGGTTAGCATTAGGAAGGGCGAAAACTGTAGTAACCATGCCAAAACAGACACCAGAATTTGGTGCAGCTCCTGTAGAACTGTTCAACCCATGCTGGCATGGAAAACAGACATTAAATGATGATGATGATTCAACTTGACTGCTTACCTATGAAGTTTCTTTCAAGTGTGAAGAAAGAACATTGCCTTCACAAACTGCATTTAGCATGGTATAAAGGAGATCAACATTGGCTCATTACCAGAAAATAGCCCAAGAGAATTAATATAAAATTTAAAACAAAAATAAAGATAAAGAAAAAAGTGGTTTACCTTTTCTGAAGACTGGCTTCCATTCGTCTCTGACATGACTGAAAAGTAACTGCTTTGCACATTGGTAGAACTCATCGAAACGGTTAAGGGAATAAAGCAAGTGGCATTTGTGAACCAACAATATGTGGTCCTGCAGATATAAAGAAAATACACCAATTCATAGAATGACAAGCAGAAAAGGTAATGTTTTAGAAATAGTAATGATGAATGAAATTACCTAAAACAATTTAAGTATATGTATTAAGTGATTAACTGCAACTTGGTGTTATGTAATTTAGGGATGGAAATAAGAAAGGCTCTACTTTTGTGAAAGAAAACCTACAAGTGAAACGAACCAACAAATATATTTATAACATTTTCATTTGATGAAAATTTTTATATGAGAAAAACAAGATTAGCCAATAGAATAGAAAAGAAATAATCAAAAGTAGGTAATATTTATTCCCACTTAAACTACACAAGTGTCTATCCTGGCACTGGTTTTCAGTATATTGCTGGAGGGGAGATGAATCTCTTATTTCTAACAGTCAAGCATTCATCATTGATAACACCAAGAAAGGTTAATATCATGTAATCTGGTGGTTTTGGCACTGGAGATGGCAGGGATTTATCTCTCCACTAGCAATATAAACAAGAGTGCATTTTGTACCAAAAATCAATATCAGAGATTTTCTCATGATAACTACCACAGTAAAGTTTGTTTTAAAAGAACATCCATGTTTAAGAGGGGATAAATAATAACTCTTGGTGTTAATACTGCCTCTGTCACTAATTAATACTTTTTAACAAGCTAACTGGCTAACTATGACACCAGCGCCTGTCCTGGCACTGATTTTCTATATATTCCTCTCAGGGAGATGAATAATTACTATCTCTAGTGGTCAAGCATACATTACTGATAAGATCAAGGATGGTCAAAATCATGTGATCTGTTGGTATTTATCTCCCTGCTAGCAATATAAACAAACATGCATTTTGCACCAAAAGCCTATCTGAGAATTTCTCTCATGATATCTACTGCAGTAAAGTTTGTTCTAACAGAACATCCATATTTAAGTGGGGATAAATATTACCTCTTGGTATTAATATTTCTTCTGTTGCTAATCAGTAATCAAAGAAATATCAAAGGCAGGATTAACAGAATATGTATTGAATCAAAAGGGAAATCACACAGGTATGTAATGAGCCATAATAAAGGTATAGAGGTATTCCACAGAACACAAACAAAAAGTCATGTTCAAAGTTCAGCACAATACAGCTGCCATTAATGAAGTGAACTTAAATCTCCCCCGAACTGACATTTTTCTGCACAAATGACATTTTGCTGCACAATTGTTGTATATGTATATATGGAAGTATTACAAAGCTAAACACAAATAAAAAAGGTATAGATGACTGTGGAATATACAAGTAGGAAATGGGAGTAAAATAGCATTGATATGGAATTAATTTTCCTTTTGTTTACAAATAATATTTCAAATGGAACCTGAAAACTTATATATATATACATATTGGATCATCCTATAAATAATGCAGTTTTTTCAATTGCATCAACTACAAATCAGAGGAGGACAGGATAAACTACCTGCATCAACTTGCTATAAAAGCAGGTAGTAATTTTACCTTGTCCTTATTCTTAGTGCAAGTTTTGAAGAGTGCAGTTCGATTTTTACAGTTATTTTTTCAAAGCTATGATGGAAAGGAGCATATTCGGTATATTTTGCTTTATGAATTCAATAAAGGCAACAATGTAATGGAAAGTGTGAGGAATATTAATGCAGTATATGGGGATCAGACAATAAGTGTAAGCCAGTGTCAATGGTGGTTCCAGAAATTCCGAGCTGGAAACTGAAGCCTAGAAGATGAGACTTGTCCTGGATGATCTGTAGAGCTCAACAAGGACGAACAATGGGACTGAAACCGGAGCCTTGTGGTTGGAAAGCAAGCTTCTGACCACACAGCCACTGATTAATAAGTATCCCGAATGTTGCCATAGTAATGAAGCTAAAGCTCCTGGTGGAACAAAATATCATTGTAACTGTTGAGGAACTAGCAGAGAAGCTTGGATTTGGTTATTCAACCATTCATCAACACATGCGTGCCATCGGAAAAGTCAGTAAATTGGGTCAATAGGTTCCTCACAAAGTTTCTGAGTCTAATTACATGCAGAAAGTGAATGTGTGATCTTCTTTGCTGTAATGTCTCACAAATGAACCTTTTTTGGACTGAATAGTGACTGGTGATGAGAAATGGGTCCTCTATAAAAATGTCAAGCACCAAAGACAGTGGGCAGAGAAAGGAAAAACACCGGCACCCCAGACTAAAGAAGGTCTTCACCAACGTAAGAGGTTATCTGTTTGGTGTGATATGAGAGGTTTAGTTCACTTTGAACTTTTAAACCCAAACCAAACCATAACAAAGGAGATCTACTGTGAGCAGTTTGAGTGACTTAAGTCAGCTCTAGAAGGAAGATGACCAACTTCAGTTCTAAGACAAAAGGTGTTCTTCCATCAGGATAATGCTCAGTCACATACAGCAAGGATGACATTCCAAAGGCTGGAGCAGTTTGAGTGGGAAGCGATGTCCCACCCACTATATTCACTGGACATTTCCCCCATCTGATTATCATTTTTATTTCACAGTCATCAAAATCATTTGGATGGAAAAAATACAAATTCAGTAGACGAGATCAGAACAATACTGGAGAAGTATTTTTCATCACAAAGAAGTGAATTTTGGAAGAGGAGCCTTGCAAGTCTACTGGATAAAACATTCTAGCTCACTTCTGCTGTTTACAGCAATGCTTGGAAGGAAGGTGCATAGAGTGTGATCATCGCATTGACCATGACAGAGAAGGTTGTCATGATGATACCTGCTCAGAGGCCTAAGCAAAGTTGCAGAAAGTATATGGAGAAGTGTGTTTGAGCCACACACAAGTGTACGAGTGGTTCAGACATTTCCAAGATGGCCAAAAAAAACATCAATATTGACGAATGTTCTGGGAGACACACAACCAGCAGAACTGAGAAAAGCATTGCAGATGTGTGTGCAACTGTGATAGGAAATTATCAAATCACCATCTGTGAGTTTTGAGAGGATGTGCAGATTAGTTATGGTTCAGCTCAGTCCATTATCACTGAGGATTTAGTTATGAGATGAGTGTCTGCCAAGTTTGCATCAAAACTGCTTTCTGCTGACCAAAAAGACACTTGGGATTCAGTTACACAAGATCTCCTTGATTGTGTTGGGAACAATGAAAAATTTTTGAAAACTTTGCATAGGCCTCTGAGCAGGTATCACCAAGCTTTTGGCAAAATTTGATTCAGATTCTCTGCTCAACTTTCTCTGTCATGGTCAAGACGATGATCACACGCTATACACCTTTCTTCCAAGCACTACTGTAAACAGTGGAAGTGAGCCATAATGTTAAAACATAGTGCACATGCACAGCAGAGTTCAAACTCAATCTGTGCCAAGCAGCTTCACTCGGCATGCTTTAGTTTCATTACTATGGCAACAGTCGGGATACTTATTAATCAGTGGCTGTGTGGTCAGAAGCTTGCTTTCCAACCACATGGCTCTGGATTCAGTCCCATTCTGTAGCACTTTGGGCAAGTGTCTGCTACTATAGCCTTGGGCCAACCAAAGCCTTTTATGTTGATTTGGTAGAAGGAAACTGAAAGAAGCCTGTTGTATGTATATATATATATATATATATATATATATATAT
>NW_026343023.1:8813-11809 GCF_001194135.2 Octopus bimaculoides | reverse complement strand
GCTTAATATGTTTTGCTAAAATTGCTGCTTCTTTTCAGATACCATCAGAAAAAGGTAATTAAAATTCATTGAAATGACAGATATATTGGACTTTGAAAGAGGTCAAATTGCTGGTGTAGGTATGGCAGGCGCAAATATTACAAAAACTGCCAAAATGTTTGGTGTATCAAGAAGTACTGTCTTGAAAGTAATGACAGCCTTTGAGAAAGAGGGAAAAACCTCGTTGTCAAAATAAAACTCCAGAAGAAAACCAAAACTTTCAGATAGGGACTGTTGGACTCTTACGCGAATTGTTAGAAAGGATCACAAAAGTACAGATCCCAAAATTACTGCAGAGCTTAATGACCACTTTGAGAACCCAGTTTTCATAAAAATCTGTTCACTGGGAGCTGCACAAAGCTGGATTTCATGGGAGGGCTGGAATCAGAAAACCACTACTTTCAAAAACAAACAGGTAGAGTAAAAACCTACAGAATTGGTCCCTAGAGCAGTGGAAGATTGTTATTTTCTTGGATGAGTCATCTTTTACCTTATTTCCAACCACCGTCCAAGTATATGTGTAGAGACAGCCAAAAGAAGCATTTGACCCAGACTGCCTTCTTCCAACTGTTAAACATGGGAGGAAGATGTGATGATCTGGGGGGGGGGGCTATATCTTGGAAATCCGCTGACCCAATGGTTTCCCTTCATAGCAGAATTAATAGTCAAGACTATTTAAGCATTTTATCTGATCAAATTCATCCTATGGTTGCAGAACTGTTTCTGGATGGAAACGCATTCTTTCAGGATGATAATGCACTAATTCACATAGCTACTGAATAGCATGAGGAACATTCTAATGAAGTTGAACATCTTATCTGGCCACCACAGTCCCCAGATCTCAATATTATTGAACATTTATGGTGCATTTTAGAAAAACAAGTAAGGAGTCAATATTCTCCACTATCGTCACTACAAGAACTGGAAACTGTTTTAGCTGAAGAATAGGCAAAAATTCCTTTGGAAACAATTCAAACTTTGTATGAGTCCATACCTTTGTAGCAAGCAAGTTGTAAACGGTGGTAATATGACGTAATGGTCATGTTGCCCGAACAAGTATAATTGTTAGTTTCCCATTGGTTAAAATTACTGCCCATATTTGAATTCTATACTTTCATCAAAGAGAAATCTTTCACGAAATACAGTTCTTAGAATTCAGGTAGGAGCAGTTATAAAAACCCTGATTTTTGGGATATTAATCAGTGTTCGTTGGTTGTCAATAGACTCCACAACACTCACCCTAGTGTTCGTTGGTTGTCAATAGATTCCACGACATTCACCCTAGTGTTCGTTGGTTGTCAATAGACTCTACGACACTCACACTAGTGTCCATTGGTTGTCACTCATCTCCACAACACTCCTTTGAGATATTGGCTATTTTTATGCTATGTCTATTACTTAAATCCAACAAGACTTATTTGAATTGTTGTGTAAACTCTAGTAGTTTAGTATGAAAGAATTAGCTAGTATAAATTTTATGTCGTAACTCTCTACGACAAATTGCTTTACTTCTAAATGTACTGTAAATGTTAAATGTACATAAATAAACTTATGTAGTAAATATTATCTCTTTCTTCACCTTTTTCAACCTGTTAATGAAATTTATTTCTGCAACTATGAAACTGTTTTTATAGCAGTGAAAAGAACACAAACTTATTTCTCTTCAACATACATGTACATTCAACATGTCCGTTTTAGCGTCTTGACGTATATGTTTTCACTACGGCATTTATGTAGCTTGAGTTAGGATTTATGTATAGTGATAATACTTATAATTAAGTTATAAGTGAAAGGTTTATGAATATAGATTCCTACTCAAGAAATAAAATACATTTATTATCTATTCCAAGTAGAAACTATACAAATAAGATAAAACACCATTATTAAATTGGTACCCAATCACCATTATACCTCGTAGAATTCAAGCTGTAATTACTGCCAAAGGCGGTCCTACCCAGTATTAAAATAAATTTGTTTGAAATTTTAAGGTGGTTACGTTATTTTGTGCAACCCCTGTATATATATGTATATAATTGAGTGTGGGTGTCTGTTTGTCCCCCCACCATTGCTTGACAACTGATGTTAGTGTGTTTACGTCCCCATAAATCATCAGTTTGGCTAAAGAGACCGATAGAATAAGAACTAGGCTTACAAAGAATAAGTCCTGGGGTTGATTTGTTCAACTAAAGGCAGTGCTCCAGCATGGCCACAATCAGATGACCGAAACAAGTAAAAGAAAAAAGAACACATATATACACACACATAAATACATATGCATATATACCATATATGCCAATGTATAAGTCGATATTTGAAGCCTAAAAATCTCTCCCCAAAATAAGGAGTTGACTTATCTGCTAGGTATAAAATGTGATGTATTACTACTAAGGGGTAATCAAGTGAAACTGCCTACTTAACACTCATTGCATACCACTTGTCAGAACTCTAGCCTAATAACTATATACAACACATTTATTGGGAGTTACATGTATGGATCAAAACAGTGTGATTCAAATTCACTTGTACTCTGAATTCCAAACACTGAAGCATCTCCAGGTAGAATGTGGGGGAGTTCATGGTTTACTTTATCAATGCTTTCATTCTGAGGTGCTAAAATAGCTCTCTCTGCAAACCATTTAGGAACCACATAAGTTGTTCCTAAAGAAAGGTGCACCTATCATGCTCTTGAGGAATTTGTACCTACCATGACTATGCAATGGTACAAGAATAAGCACATACTACATCCTCTTCCTTTTGGTTACCTTCCGCGCTACTCATCTTTATAATACCTTCCTGAATATTTGCACCAAATAGCGTTTGCCATATCTCCCAAGTGCTTTGTATGTTCTGGTTCTTCCTCTCCTAACTACTCCAAGTAGGTATGTGTATACATATGTGAGTGTATGTATTTGTATGTGTGTGTATATATATATATATATATATATATATATATATAT
>NW_026343023.1:6014-8150 GCF_001194135.2 Octopus bimaculoides | reverse complement strand
ACAGCATATTTCCAAAGGTCTTGGTCAGAAGTCATCGCCTCGGTGAGGCCCAATGTTCGAAGGTCTTGCCTCACCACCTCATCCCAGGTCTTCCTGGGCCTACCTCTTCCACAGGTTCCCTCAACTGCTAGGGTGTGGCACTTTTTCACACAGCTATCCTCATTCATTCTCACCACATGACCATACCAGCACAATCGTCTCTCTTGCACACCACAACTGATGCTTCTTAGGTTCAACTTTTCTCTTAAGGTACTTACACTTTGTCTAGTATGCACACTGACATTACACATCCATCAGAGCATATTGGCTTCATTCCTTGCTAGCCTACGCATGTCCTCAGCAGTCACAGCCGATGTTACACTGTCATGAAGCATGGCTGTTCGTACACATGCATCATACAGTCTGCCTTTTACTCTGAGTGAGAGGCCCCTTGTCACCAGCAGAGGTAAGAGCCCTCTGAACTTTGCCCAGGCTATTCTTATTCTAGCAGTTACACTTTCAGTGCACCCTCCCCCACTACTAACTTGGTCACCTAGATAGCGGAAGCTGTCAACTAAGTCTAGTTTTTCTCCCTGGAATGTGGCCAAAGTTGTTTTCTGCACATTTTCAGTGTTTATTGCTCCTGAACATCTGCCACATACAAAAACTAACTTCCTAGTTAACCTTCCTTTGATATTGCTGCACCTCTTATGTGTCCATAGCTTGCATTGGGTACATCTTATAGAGTTTCTACCTATGCCTTTTCTACAAATCGGGCAGGGCCATCTACCTGAAGGGGCTTGTGTTTTGTCTACCTTCCTACTTATTAGGACTTTGGTTTTAGCTAGGTTGACTCTAAGGTCCTTCGATTCTAGTCCTTGCTTCCACACCTGAAACTTCTCCTATATATATATAGGTGCTTATGCTTGTGGATATACGTATGTGGGTGTGTGTATATGGGAGTATATGTGAGGCTATGCAGGAATGCATGTGTTTGTGTGTATACATACACATGTATCCATACGTGTGGATGTGTATGTATATGTATGTGTACATGTGTGGATATATATGTGTAAACCAGTATGGATATGCATGAGTATAGTTATGTATACACATGTATATAGGTGTGAGTGTATATGCGGATAGGGGTACAGGTATATGTGGGTCTGTAGTTGTGTGTTTGTTTGAGAGTGAATATAGACGGGTATAGATATAGATACCCCACTACTCTAGTCTACCACTAGTATGTTACTTCATACTCCTATTAGCAATAACCTACATAAACCTAACTTAAACACTTAATTTAAGAACCTTTCAGAAAACACGCGTGACTAGATATTCATACTTACCAACACTAGGTAATTTAAATTACCCAATCACTAACCCCAACAGTCTACCACACTATCCCAACTATAGCCGATATAACCCTCAACTACAAATATAAACCCTTATGAACCATTGGATAACATATTATTGCTCAATTACCTGATACATTGAAACCCATAGATGCTTACACTCCCTAGGTGATACCTGTATCTAAACACGAACACCTGCTAATTGTATCTAGAATTGATATAACCTCTTCCCTATGACCAAAATAGAGCAGTAATATACAATTAAATTAATTAAAATGCACGGGTTACCCCACTTCAATTATACCCGATTAACACTTTTAGACGTCCCCAACATATACACATCCATGTCAACATTTTCAATTAGCACTCATTTAAAAAAACCACAATTAGTACTCTAATACATTGTCACTCCTTGAATATTTCATATTCTATATCATACTAGTATATGTTTTAGCACTGAATATCTTCAGGTAAGCACAATACCTAGATATCCAACAGCCATGCAAACAATGAGAACTTGTTCATTCTGGTCCTTTTTTTTGTCCCTGTTTATGAATTCCTCATTTGCTTTCCGTCAGCCTAAAGATTCCTAATCCACCTCCTCTCATACTAAAATACTCTCTGGTTAAACATATTATAATGAAAACACTATTCACTCGTATTAGTCACTCCTTCGATAGATAGCCCCCTAAACTAAAAGTAACAAGAACACCCTTATATTATTGTTGATGTGGTTGTTGTTATTTATTGATACTTAAAATCATACTTATACATACTCTTATATATATATATATATATATAT
>NW_026343023.1:3755-5358 GCF_001194135.2 Octopus bimaculoides | reverse complement strand
ATTTGTGCCCGCGGCATGTGTAAGGACTTTCGAGCAAGATCGTTGCCAGTGCCCCTGGACTGGCTGTTGTGCGGGTGGCACATAAAATACACCATTTTGAGCGTGGCCGTTGCCAGTACCGCCTGACTGGCCTTCATGCCGGTGGCACGTAAAAGCACCCACTATACTCTCGGAGTGGTTGACATTAGGAAGGGCATCCATCTGTAGAAACTGCCAAATCAGATTAGAGCCTGGTGTAGCCATCTGGTTTCACCAGTCCTCAGTCAAATCGTCTAACCCATGCTAGCATGGAAAGCGGATGTTAAACGATGATGATGATGATGATGATGATATTCTTTTCTTATTTTGTTCTATATGCTCTATATAATTGTTACCCCATGGTTTTAGTTCCTTTAGTTGTTTTACTTGTTTTATTTTGTTCATTTACTGGTTTTGCTGGCTTTTGATTTAATTGATAGCCATCAACAAACCAGAACCACACCATTGTTTTTAAATAAGAGCTGACCAATTGGGTTGTAGGACTGACCATGACCCCACCCCACTACACATAAGAGTTTCAAGATTAGTTGATCGGCTAAAAAGTAACAGATACTAACATCACATCTTAGCCTCACCAAGTTTTCTCTCATTGATACACTCATGTACTAAATTTCCCATGATGGGTTCATTATAAGTTGCTTATGCCATACCCTCTGCAATGCTACACCTACTAACTGGCATTTTACCCTTGTAACATGGACCATACCATCAAACCCACCACTAAAGTCCTATGGAAACACAATGTGAACTAATGCCTAAAATTATCCCACCTGCAAAAATTCTTCCTGAAAGTGACTTTATTCACCTTCCCACCACTGGATGAAATACCATGGATTTTATAAATACTTTATGGGAAGTTTGTAAATTATTTCCCCTTGTTATGCCCACATTATTGTACTCTGCTATATTTTACTTGTCTTTTTGTTTTTGCTATTATTCTTATTCTACTCTATTTAAAAGGATAAGCACACCTTATCTATTCTTAACTGACTTTTATATGTGCTAGCCCCCCCCCCCCAAGTACTTAGACCCTTTGAAGAAGCCTAGGGGCACATCCATTATCCAAGCCTTGTCTGTTCATCCCTGCATAACATTGAAGTGATGGAGATAACCTGGAAAATTTTGTTGCCTCTTGGCAGAAACAGCTTTAACGAACTAGTATTTTTGCTAATTTGTTTCTATATACTTGTATGTAATTACACCCTTGTCTATGCAATTACCAGCTTTCTCCACTCGTTAATCTGTGTCACTCATGCATGTGTGTGTATTCATCCAATACAATCGAATAAATAGACATACTTGAATGTTTACTGGCTAATGTCTGTCGCTTTTATATCCTCTCTGCTTTCTTATTTGCCATATAAATCATGGGTAAATCACTTTTTTTACCCCCGCCTATATATAATGCTCAATTGCGAAGTTTGCCATGCAATAACTAGCACTTGACTATGAATGATTGGGTACACTACCAGCAGTATATTGGATAAGTACTATCCCTTAGTTGGTTTCTCAACCTATAACTCACACAGAAATATATATATATATATATATATATATATATATA
>NW_026343023.1:0-3322 GCF_001194135.2 Octopus bimaculoides | reverse complement strand
AATTGTTACATACATTTTTGTTTCATAGTTGTGAAATATAAACAAAACTCTTTCGCTCCCAAAGTAGTATATGTGCGTGTGTGTGAGAGTGAGAGTGGGGAGAAAGATGAACGATTTAAAACAAATATATTTGAATTGTTGTGTCAGAAAGTATATATAATCTCATTATAGAATATAGTGTCTTTCAAAAACATCGTATATTTTAAACTATATCTCATGTTTAAGAAAAAAAAATGCATTTTACATTTTACACTTACTCTGTCTTCCTTACCTACATTTTCTTTTGTAATACGCTTTGCTTCCCTCTTCCACTTTTTCGTTCTTTATTATTTTTCTGTTAGACGCTAGCAAACAGTGTATCTCCCCGTCACAAACACACTATTTCTTTCTTTCTTTCTCTCTCTCTCTGTCTGTCTATCTGTCTCTCTCTATCTCTCTCTCCTTCACGCGCGTACGCACAGATTTGACTTCGCCATGTCAACAAACTTCAAAATTGGTAAAAGTTTATCGATTTTTACAGCTATACGTGGGTGCCTCTGAGAGAAAAACTTGGCGAAAATGCAGATAAGGTCATGACACATCTCCTCCTAAAATTATAGCGACATGCGTGCTAATTTGTGGACGTGCATAAACTAAATTCATGTACACACACACACACGCATCCTCTCTTTTATATATATACAGATATATATATATATATATATATATACATAAATAATATATATATATGTTGTTTTTTTCGTACATTCTCCCATATATATATATATATATAATTATGTGTATTTCTTCTATCTTAATGAATAAAAATTCTTCTGATAGAATAAATGGGTTAATAGAAACCAATATAGCAAAGAACACAAAATAACTGTGGTTTAGTTCCTGTTTTTAAGGCAGGAACTCCTTGAAATTTTGGGTATTTCATAATGTCTTACGTTTAAGATGATTCCCATGCTTTCCCTGATAAGAAGGTTACAATTTTAATATCAAAGATCCCTATGGATCACACAGGTTGTAATCCTTTGAAACATATGTAGGAATAAAGTATGCAATTATAACATGCGTTTTCTCCATTCCTTAAATTCTTAAATATATATATATATATATAGTATATAATATATCTATAATACATATAATTATGCATGTGTATGCATATGCAAGGAGTTTTTTATATATAGGTAAAGACAAGTATGGTTGTCCATATAATATAAAATGTTATACACACATAAATTATGGTGTTAATATACATATGATTAGAATTAGTACTAGAGCACTTGTAGATCAGTAGATATACTTAAGAATCATACCTTTTCTTTTATATTTATATATATGTATATAGGCATACCTATAATTTATTTAATCTAATTTATTTCTCTACTTATATTTGAAAGGGTTGTAGCAAGAGTACGTACAGATATAAAAACCATCACCCTGCCATTATGTTATACAAATGCTATATTTTCCCACACCCATATTGATGATAATGATAATAATAGAATATACACAAACATGGTTTAAGCAATGACATTAATAACCCATCTATTAACATACCTTAAACAAATACGCATAGACTAGCTCATCTTTAATAATAAAATTAAATAATTAAATTATAACCCACAAATATGCAAAGTATTAATTTTATTTAGTACTATCCTCAAGACTGAATCATGAATTTGTATGTGCATAGATAAATGTATGTATATGTGTGTGTATGTATACTTGTGTATGTGTATGTGAGTGTGCATATATATATATATATAGGAATGAAAGCATTAATACACAACCCCAATACATAACCAATTGATTGATTGATTAGCTAATTAGCTGATTAGTTTACTATCTGATGGTTTTAAGTATCTTACTCAATTTATAAAGGTGAATCAAAGATTTATCCCCCTTCAACTATCAAAATAATATTACGAAAAAATGGCGAAACATAAACATCCTACTATTAGCTCCACTCAATAAAACACTCAAATAAAACAAATAAAACACTAAAATCAAATAATTAAAATTAAATAACTAACATAGATGGTCTAAATAAATGATTAGATGATTAATTGAACAACTCAACACTATTGCATAGCGCCTTGCACTTAATGTATTGTGTCTGATGAAATTTATTATACTATAAAAATATTTTAATGATGAATAACAACAACTAGGAAAAATAACTTATCCAGTCCCTTCTAATTTCTTATCCATTGATAAAAAAATTGTACTTATAATTTCCATCATAGAATTTCCCCCTGTATTGCTCATATATTTTGGTAAATGCACATTTAATCCCCCTAAATGGATTTATGTTTTCACTTGTACACACAAACTGTAAACAGTGCAAAAATATAACATTTTGAAAGGCAGTTTGGGTATTGATTTGATTCACGAGGTTACCAAGGTTATTGCTTTAACAATGTCACACCCCAAACCATCTTTTCTCAAGCGTAAAGCCTCATGTTTCCATAGTTTCATGGTAATTTATTAAAACTCATTCAACGCTAGTTACTATTGCTAGTGAAATGGATGAAGGAAGGAGTAAGTACTTATCAGTAGCTTGTGCAGTGCAGAGGCTGTCATTGCTTTAACTATCTCATGCTACACATAGAAATCATTTTCACTTATTGCAATGAAAAGCCTCAGTGCCAGATGTTTACTGTTATTGGCAGGGGCTATGTTGAGGTCACGCAGGGTCACAATATGTGTGCACACCATGGTGGAGATTAAATGTTTATGCAACGGAGAAGGAATGGGGTCAGTGGTCTGAGAAAAACAAATCAGGAGCTACCTCAATTCACAGATATTTGTCCTCATCTTGTTTGTTCTTAACAAAATGTTTTGGCTGATATACCCTCCAGCCTTCGTGAGGTATCTTGGGGGAAATTTCGAACCTGGATTCTCATTCCTTGGGTATTTTTCAATGTTGTTATTATTATTCAGGTCACTGCCTGGAATCGAACTCGTAATCTTAGGGTTAGTTGCCCGTACTCTTCACCACTACGCCATATGCCTACGGGCATATCGCTTAGTGGTTAACAGCGCGGGCTACTAACCCCAAGATTCCGAGTTCGATTCCAGGCAGTGACCTGAATAACAACAACAACAACAACAACACCACCACCACCAACAACAACAACAACATTGAAAAATACCTCAGGAATGAGAACCCAAGTTCGGAATTTCCCAAAGACACCTCATGAAGGCTGAAGGGTACATCAGCCAAAACATTGTGTTAACAACAAACAACATGAGGACAAATATTCGTCAAATGTAAATAATGTTTATATTTACATATATGTGTGTGTGTGTGTGTGTGTGTGTGTGTTTA
>NW_026343022.1:0-315 GCF_001194135.2 Octopus bimaculoides | reverse complement strand
ATCCCGTTCAAAAGGTCTCTGAATAAGGTTTGTTTAATGATGTTGAGTAAAACACTCATGTTTCCAAAGGTGAATTATTCGAACCTCAAAGAATTCCTCTCAACACATGACTATGATGCTCCCCCACTACTTCTGCTCATGATCAGAGATACACGTATCGTCAGTCACAAAGGGACATGCTCAACTGGTTACGGTCAAGCAACTGACAAGCAAGCCTGTGGTATTAAGCAGAATATTTGCTGTAGCCCATCTATTATTATTATCATTATATATATATATAGTTTTAGGGAAAATAACCAAGTTTCAAGAACTCAT
>NW_026343021.1:0-205 GCF_001194135.2 Octopus bimaculoides | reverse complement strand
GTATGTATGTATGTATGTATGTATGTATGTATTTATGTACATAATTACGCACGCGTGTATGCATATATGTTTGTATACTCATACGAGTATGCTTGTATGAACATATGTAAGCATGTATGTGTATATATGTATGCACATATTTATGTATGTAATTAAACACCTATGTATGTATGTATGTATGTATGTATGTATGTATGTATGTATG
>NW_026343020.1:0-1097 GCF_001194135.2 Octopus bimaculoides | reverse complement strand
CCCCCCCCCCACACACATATGCAATATTTTCATCTGTGATTCATGGAGAAACCAATGTTGAGAAAAACTTTTCTATAAAGAAACATCTTACAAAAAAGAAAAACAAAAACAACAAACACCTATAAAGAAACAACAAAATTAAGAATGAATCCATGTACAATACATTAATACAACACATGATTTGAATATAAATCCAACCAAGATGATAATAATAATAATAATAATTATTATTATTATTTCTACTCTAGGCACAAGGCCTTGAAAAGTTTTGGAGAAGGGAGCAAGTCGATTATATTGACACCAGTGTGTAACTGGTACTTATTTCATTACCCTCCAAAGGGATGAAAGGTAAAGTCGACCTCGACGGAATTTTAACTCAGAATGTAGCGGAAGACGAAATACTGAAAAGCATTTCACCTAGTGTGCTAATGATTCTGCTAGCTCGCCACCCTAATGATAATAATAATAATAACAACAAGAGCACTCAGAGGGCACAAACCTCCACCAAGGCAACACCAATGTCCTCTCAGCGATTAGGCAGAGATGATTTTTAAAATGGGAATATCTGAAATAAACTTGACTGCTCTCACAAATGAGAATACTAAAAATGAACCTGACTGCTTTAAAAAATTACGTGAAAAAAAAAAAAAATAGGAAACATAATCCAGAATCTTTGTCTGGTACTGGATTGATCCCAAAACCTAATCAGTTTGGGCCAGTCATGAGGTCAAACATCCCTGAAAGTTTCATCTGAATCCATCCAGCAGTTCTTGAGATACCTTGTCCACAGATAAACAAACAAACACAACTGAAAACAATACCACTGCCATCGCTAAAGTGGAGATAATAATAATAATAATAATAATAATAATAATAATAATAATAATTATTATTATTAATATTATTTCAAATTTTGGCACAAAGCCAGCAAGTTTGAGGGCGGGAGGGAGGTAAGTCAGTTACATTGATCCTAGAGTACAACTGGTACTTTTTATCAGTGATGATAGTGGTGGTGGTGATGATGGTTATGGTTATGGTAGCGGGGGTGGTTATGGTGAGGGCAGAAATGATGATGATGATGATGATGATGATGATGA
>NW_026343019.1:0-544 GCF_001194135.2 Octopus bimaculoides | reverse complement strand
AAGTGGACGTTAAACGACGGTGTGTGTGTGATATATATATATATATATATATGCAGATCATGGATGATATCTAAAATTAATGGTGAATTTTATACAAATCTTGTTTAATTTTTCACACATAAATCTAAATGTGATTTAAAGTAGAATGCTACAGAAACAACTGTTACCAATATTAAACTTATGTTATAACTGATATCTTCCTCTTTGTCTTACACACACACACACAGAGTATGTGTTTTGTGTGTGTGTGTTTGTGTGTACATGTGTATGATATTTTTCTCAGTGTATGTTCTGTTTTGACGCTGGCTATTATTGCTTTCTAAGCACTTAATATTTTTCATTACATTGCTCACGTATGTTGTGTTTCACTGTGCTTTTCCGCTACAATCAAAATAGTTAAAAGATACTGAACATATAGAAATATATAGATATATATATATATAGATACACACGTATTTACATAAATGTGTGGAGGTATATATACATATATATTGATTCGGATATACATACATGCGCACAAATGCACAAATATATATACAGGTGT
>NW_026343018.1:0-317 GCF_001194135.2 Octopus bimaculoides | reverse complement strand
ATGTGTGTGTTTGTATTTGTGTGTGTGTGTATATGTATGTTTGTGTATGTATGTTTGTCTTTGTATATATATATGTGTGTGTATATATATATCTGTGTGTGTGTTTGTGCATGTGTGTGTGTTTGTTTGTTTGTGTGTGTGTGTCTGTTTGTACATGTGTGTGTTTGTGTATGTATGTATATGTATGCATGATGTCAGCTTTTAATGAGTTCCTCATATTGCATATTTTTCCCTCCCTCTAAATGCAGTCTGTGCATGTTTGCATTTTTGCATGTGTGCCTGTATGTGTGTCTATGTTTGTTTGTGTGTGTGTGTAT
>NW_026343017.1:0-314 GCF_001194135.2 Octopus bimaculoides | reverse complement strand
CAGAAAACACACAGGCCACATAGAGAACATTTCCTTCATCAGCTGCCACATTCTAACACTGGCGTTTCAAATATGAATAATTATTCAAAACTGGAAATTAAAGTTTATGTACGAAATACCCACGTAGGACAAATGAAGTAATATTTATTTATCATGAATTTTTGACATATTGATTATTTGTTGAACGATAGTTACCATGAATTTTGGTTTGAAAAGTTACAAAGAAAGTTATAGATACGACATTTATTACATATAAACACATATACATATTAATAGATAGATAGATAGATAGATAGATAGATAGATAGATAGAT
>NW_026343016.1:0-251 GCF_001194135.2 Octopus bimaculoides | reverse complement strand
GTTTGATATATTGAATATATGCTACTAAGTAATCACCATCATTTAAAGTCTGTTTCCATGCTTGCATTGGTTAGATGGTTTGACAGGAGCTGGTAAGCTGGAGATTTGCACCAGGCTCCAGCTGTCTGTTTTGGTTTGGTTTCTAGAGCTTGATACCCTTCCAAATGCCAACCATCTTACAAAATGTACTGGATGTCTTTTACGTGTCACCGACACAAGTGCCTTTCACGTGTCACCGACACAAGTGCCTT
>NW_026343015.1:0-240 GCF_001194135.2 Octopus bimaculoides | reverse complement strand
TTTGTTTTTATTTATTTATTTGTTCATGTGGTTATATCTACTTTTTTTTTGTATTTAATTAAATTTTGTTATCTTATGTAGTATTTAATTCCATTTATTTATCTATGTATTGTATTATACTTTGTTCATATTGTTATTGGTTTATGGGGAACGTTTTGTCACATGTTGTGGTTTGTGGTTTGTTAGGGGTGTGTGTGTTAGTGTCCCATTCTAGTTTCCTATTCAGGCTAGGTTTCTCTT
>NW_026343014.1:0-653 GCF_001194135.2 Octopus bimaculoides | reverse complement strand
AGAAGAAGAAGAAGAAGAAGAAGAAGACGAACAACAACAACAACAATGTCAGCAACTGTATGAGCAGCAACAATCGTGTGTGCTCTTAGTTCCAACTGTTGGAATTCCACTATAGTACTTCACTTATCTTATGCTACTATTTGGTAGAATTTGACTCTTAAAAGAAGTATTTGCTCTCCAACTTCAGTTGTCAAATGTCCTTCTCTTTGGCACACATTGTGAAACGTCCTGAAATTAGTTTTATTACTTATCATTCGCAGAACAAATTTCTTTATTTTTTTCCTAACCTTATGTTTTTTCTCCTTTTTTGCTTTTTTCTTTCTTACTTCGAAATCTTTCTTTCGTATTGAATAGTTTTCAGCAGTAAGGAAAAATAAAATAACGAATAACTAGAAAAAAAAAATCAAAAATTAATAATACAAATCTAAGTAACAAAAAAATCAACATTTGTTAAGCTGTTTTGATTTATCTGTAAAAATAAAATGTCGACTGTTTTTTTTACTCAGTTCCGACAAATCAACTAAACCGATGAGGTTAAGGAAATGTAGAATATTTTTAGATTGGTTTGGCAGAAGATAAAGCGAATGTTTCTTTGTCTTTGAGTTCATTATCATTATTATTATTATTATTATTATCATTATTATTATTATTAT
>NW_026343013.1:0-760 GCF_001194135.2 Octopus bimaculoides | reverse complement strand
AGTTTCCGTCAATTTCCGTTAGTTTCCACTTTCTGTTAGTTTCCACTTTCTGTTAGTTTCCGTCAATTTCCGTTAGATTCTGTTAGTTTCCACTTTCCGTTAGTTTCCGTCAATTTCCGTTAGATTCCGTTAGTTTCCACGTTCCGTTAGTTTCCGTCAATTTCCGTTACTTTCCTTTAGTTTACGTCAATTTCCGTTACTTTCCGTTAGTTTCCACTTTCCGTCAATTTCCGTTACTTTCCTTTTGCTTACGTTAATTTCCGTTAGTTTCCGTCAATTTTCGTTAGTCTCCGTCAATTCCCGTTAGTTTCCACTTTCTGTTAGTATCCGTAAATTTCCGTTAGATTTCGTTAGTTTCCACTTTCCGTTAGTTTCCGTTACTTTCCATTAGATTCCGTTAGTTTCCACTTTCCGTTAGTTTCCGTCAATATCCGTTATTTTCCTTTAGTTTACCTCAATTTCCGTTAGTTTCCGTCAATTTCCGTTAGATTCCGTTAGTTTCCACTTTCCGTTACTTTCCTTTAGTTTACGTCAATTTCCGTTTCCGTTAAATTCCGTTACTTTCCTTTAGTTTCCGTCAATCTCCGTTACTTTCCTATAGTTACCGTCAATTTCCGTTAGTTTCCGTCAATTGCCGTTAGTTTCCACTTTCCGTCAATTTCCGTTAGTTTCCACTTTCCATTAGTTTCCGTCAATTTTCGTTAGATTCCGTTAGTTTCCACTTTCCGTCAGTTTCCGTCAATTTCCGTTAGTTTCCACT
>NW_026343012.1:0-455 GCF_001194135.2 Octopus bimaculoides | reverse complement strand
AAACCTACAGAATTGGTCCCTAGAGCAGTGGAAGAATCTTATTTTCTCGGGCGAGTAATCCTTTGCTTTATTTCCGACTACCGGCCGAGTATTCGTGTGGAGATAGCCAAATGAAGCATTTGATCCGGACTACCTTCTTCCAACTGTTAAACATGGAGTAAAATCTGTGATGATCGGGAGGGGGGCTATATCTTGGAAATCCGGTAGCCCAATGGTTTCCCTTCATGGCAGAATTACAAGACAAGACTATTTAAGCATTTTAGCTAATCAAATTCATCCTATGATTGCGGAACTATTTCTGGAGATAAACGCAATCTTTCAGGATGTTAATACAACAATTCACACAACTAAAGTTGTTACTGAATGACACGAGGAACATTCTACTGAAGTTGAACATCTTATCTAGCCACCACAGTCCCCAGATCTCATTATTATTGAACATTTATGGTGCATTT
>NW_026343011.1:0-280 GCF_001194135.2 Octopus bimaculoides | reverse complement strand
CATCTCTTCCTTTCTCCCTTCAGCCAGCATAAAGGCAAGACGAAACTACTATCTCACTCCTTTCAGCTTCGTCACATTACAGCGTTCAATATCTCATCGCGTTCGGCCCAAAGGCCTTTAGTGTTGTTTTCACTGTTTAATCTTCCCTGTCTTGGTTTTTGTTTGCTACCTTGGAACCCTCCGCTTAGCAGGTTAATCCACTAAGCAGGAAGAGCTATTCTAAGAGCGCATTCTACTTCATCTTCGAAACGCCTAGTTTAGAATAGAGGCAGCTGATGAA
>NW_026343010.1:0-337 GCF_001194135.2 Octopus bimaculoides | reverse complement strand
TATATATATATATATATATATATATATATATGCGTGTGCGTGTGTGTGTGGGAGAGAGAGAGAGGGAGAACAAGTATGAATATTTACATGTTAAGAATAAGAATGCAAAATGTTCATACACACACACGCACGCACAAACACACACACACATATATAGGCACGAAATGTCAAAGACTTTTACATTCTATCCGAACATCAAGCTATTACACCTGCTTGTTGTTCCCTCACCTGTCTTCATCTTTTTTCTGTCAATTTTAACTATATAAATGTATGTATGTATATATATATCTGCAAGTCGACGGATACCGCATATTCTCCTCCATTTTCTTATTGCTAT
>NW_026343009.1:0-596 GCF_001194135.2 Octopus bimaculoides | reverse complement strand
AAAAGTAAATTGTGATAGAACCCAGGTGACAGTTTCATTATTTTCACAAATACTCATGAAGATATAATATAAATAAATCATTGCAAATCCCTCATTGTTGCCCAAGTTTCTTTTTGGCGAGCATTCATCACCTTCCTATATACTGTGTATGGATGCTGTCATTGTTTCCGTCTACCAAATCCACTCACAAAGCTTTGGTCGGCCCGAGGCTATAGTAGAAGACACTTGCCCAAGGTGCCACGCAGTGGGACTGAACCTGGAACCATGTGGCTGGTAAGCAAGCTACTTACCACACAGCTACTCCTGCGGAGTATTTTACCTAGTCTAGGCCTTATTTTAACAAATGGCAGACAAATGGTTAACAACTTCATGAGCATAGAAGTTGCTGAGACCCCATAGGAGGCCCACTCATTGAATATCAAACATATTTTATGAAATTTTGACATATCACTGTAATCACTCCCGATTTCAATTGCAATTTACTTTCCTTTTTTTAAGCCAATTTACTTTCACTATTGTTGTTGTTGAATATGTTGAGTCTTGCGGCCATCATCATCATCATCATCATCATCGTTTAACGTCTGCTTTCCATGCTA
>NW_026343008.1:0-949 GCF_001194135.2 Octopus bimaculoides | reverse complement strand
CCCATGTAGGTCGGAAGAAGTATCACCTCTTTCGTTTTTAGGAGACACACCGAGTGTCCTCTGGTCACTTCTTCCCCTGAGAAACGAACCTCTACTACTCCATATGCCCGTCCCCTGGCGATATAAACTATGTCTCTCCAAATTGGGGACAGGCATTTTTCAATGGTATTTTTTTCGAAATGTTTAAACCTTTTGTCCAAAAGACAAAAGGTTTTAAATATCACGGTCCGTTTCTCCGTATTAATAACCGAAGCTGAGGGTGATATTTTTACATCACCACCCTCCTGCTTCATTCTTTTAAACATCTCACCGAGCTTGTTTATGTCAAATTCGATATTTTCGGTTGCCACTTCGGCGACCGCTGAAAAGTTTTTCGCCATGTTTTCACTCTCAACGAGTGACTCCTTTTGCGAAATAAATTCAATTGACATAATAGTATTCTTCCCACGCAAACTGGGAAACCTATGAAAAGATATTTTCCAAGCTGTGAAGAAAATGTTTCAAATCGTACCCCCGTTCGGGGGAGGGGCACAGAATAATCTAAAAAGACTATTGACTGTTTTTTTTTTTTTGGCAATAAAATTTAAAAATAAAGATGCCGCAATGGTCAACAAAGTCAATGTATATATTTTTGAAATATTTCCCGGTATAAAAGATCGTGGGTAAAGCCAAAACAATGCGAAGTAAATCCAAGGTAGGGGTTATGACCCCATTTTCAAGTGAAAAAATAGGGTCATAACCCCGAAATATTGAATACAAGGTAAGTCTACATTAATTCACATATTTGTTTTCTTGTGATTTAACTTGCATTTACTTCACATCGTTTTGGCCTTACCCACGATCTTTTATACAATATATTCTACACAATGCTTCCATTATCATATATATATATATATTCCCGTTTACGTTTTGTTTGCAATGTCCTGTACCCAGATATGCACCTATACAT
>NW_026343007.1:0-316 GCF_001194135.2 Octopus bimaculoides | reverse complement strand
TATATATATCACTCACACAGTATGACCTGACCTATACTTTTAAAATACAGAGAAAGACTCTTGTTCAAGATGTCACGTGGGATATTCATAAGACGGTACGTCGTGCTTGCAAACCAAACAATATCGAGCAGACTGTTCATGTTATAAACACCTATATATACAAACATATATACATACATGCAAACATGTATGTATGTATGTATAATGTTTATATAATTGCTGTCATGTTCTGTATGATGTATTTCACGTGTTAAATTCTAACGATTTTTCTGTTTTCATTTTATTCCACATCATGTCTTTGTGCCAATACAAAGAC
>NW_026343006.1:18427-20080 GCF_001194135.2 Octopus bimaculoides | reverse complement strand
AAGTGGGAAGAGAAGTAGGAATGAAGAGAAGTAGGAATGAAGAGAAGTAGCAAGAGAAGTAGGAGTGAAGAGAGGTGAAGAGACGTACACATGATATCTGTTATATTTTGGTTAATCTCATAATGACCTTGTTTCATTTCACCATTAAAGATATTATCAGTGGTGGTGGTCAGTTGGACTGTCAACATCGCTAATATCATTATCAACATGATCAATATACAAATCCTCCACAAACACATGTGATTAAATCTACCCCCTTTATTTCACTGGTACCTTGATGATATTAATATTATACAGATCAATAAAATACCAGAGAGTGTATATAATATGTATTTGTTAACTCACCTGGGACAGCATCAAAGTCACCACATCATAGTTTTGGCTGAAAGTTATGGAAAGAGGAAAGAAAAACACAAAAAATACAAACATTGCAGAGACTGAGATAATTAATAGTTATTAGGTCAATAAAGAAAACAAATGTAATTAGGTCATTATAACCTAATTACAGCAGTTATTACACACAAACAAATTTAATCAATACACACTCAACACAGTAGAACAATGATATATACACACCTGAGTAAACACAGAAATGTATGTATGGTACAATGGACAACTGTTATATAAACATGAAATTTAGGAGGTGAAAGAAAGGATACATTTAATTATATGGACCCCAGTAAATGACTGGTATTTTTATTTTATCAACCTTGCAAAGATGGAAGGAGAAGTTGACCTTGGCAGGATTTGAACTCTGAACTTAGAGAGTTGTAAATAAATACCACAAGGTAGTTTTTCCAACAGTAATAAGAAACAAGAACAGGAGAAAAGAGGGAGGGCAGTTTATTAAAGGAACCCCTGGATATTACTGGTACAGATTATATTGACCCCAGGGGGAAAATAAATATTCTGGCAGGATTTGAACATGGAACATAAAAGAGACAAATTTAAATACTGGAAGGGGATGATTCTGTATTTAGCCCGGGGTCGGAGTAAATAGGGAAACTAGAAAGGAGAGAGAGTGATAGAGAGAGAGAGAGAGAGAGAGAGAGAAAGATAGAGAGAGAGAGAAAGAGAGAGAGAAAGAGAGAGAGAGAGAAAGTAGTTCTAGATAGGATGAAAAGAAGAAGGGAGAGGATTTGAACCTGTAACGTTGAGGTAATGGAAGATGAGATGAAGTAAAGAGTCCAGTTAGGCAACAACAATAACAATTATGGTGATGGTTAATTAATGAAGCAGATTATAGTGTCATTTGTGTATGAACAACAGAAGAAAGACAATGACCCCATGGTGAGATTATGACATGAATGACTCAATGAAAAAGAAACAAACATTATTGAAAACATAAAAGAAAGAGATTTGGATATTCCAGATCCAATGGGGACTTACAATAGAACTGCAAAATGCAGAGGAGTGTCTCCATCTTTGTTCACCACATTGGGTTTGATGCCAATGTGGTTCAACAAGAGGCCAACTATGTCTGTGTGTCCATGGAGACAGGCCAAGTGTAGAGGTGTGCGACCCCTATTATCTTGTGGATTCACCTGAGAAAGAAAAGAATAAAAACATTAAAAATGGTGTGTGAAAGGGGGAGTGGGGTGGTGAAAGATTAAAAGGAAAACTCAAAGAAAAAGAAATGAGAAGGAATCAAAT
>NW_026343006.1:16814-17406 GCF_001194135.2 Octopus bimaculoides | reverse complement strand
CTTTTTTTCCCAACCATACACGATTCCATGTTGAATCCCTCTGCATGGAATCTCAGTCAAGTATATTCTACTATTACCCAGGGCTAAGCAAAATCTTGTGAATGGATTTGGTAAATGGAAACTGAAAGAAGCTTCATAAGATGTGCCTATGTGTGTGCCAATGTATGTGTGTCTGAGTGTTTGTGTGTGTGTGTGTGTGTGTGTGTGTGTGAGTGTGTGTGTGTGTGTGTGTGTGTGTGTGTGTGTGTGTGTGTGTGTGTGTGTGTGTGTGTGTGTGTGTGTGTGTGTGTGTGTGTGTGTGTGTGTAGTGTTTCAACAAAGAGGCTGAAAGGATAAGTGATATGCTTAAAATAATGTAGTGGGATCGAAACATTTGGCTAAAACTTCAAGGTGACGCACCAGCATGGCCGCAGTCAAATGTCTAAATACATTTATAAGCTAATAATATAGCCTGAACAGGCTAAACTACCCCTATTTTGCAGATAAAAGTGTAGGTGGCTAGCTTCACTTCTTTAACTTTCTAAAAGACACCTCAACGCTTCTAAAAGCAAACTTCGTTTGTTTATTTACGTTTGTCGTAATTTGAATTTAT
>NW_026343006.1:15046-15796 GCF_001194135.2 Octopus bimaculoides | reverse complement strand
AGAAGGGAGAGGATTTGAACCTGTAACGTTGAGGTAATGGAAGATGAGATGAAGTAAAGAGTCCAGTCAGGCAACAACAATAACAATTATGGTGATGATTAATTAATGAAGCAGATTACAGTGTCATTTCTGTGTGAAAAAGAGAAGAAAGACAATGACCCCATGGTGGGATTATGACATGAATGACTCAATGAAAAGGAAACAAACATTATTGAAAACATAAAAGAAACAGATTTGGATATTCCAGATCCAATGGGGACTTACTTTCTAACTGCCAAATGTAGAGGAGTGTCACCATTTTTGTCCACCGCATTGGGCTCGATGCCAATGTGTTTCAATAAGAAGCTAACTGTGTCTGTGTATCCACGGGAACAGGCCAAGTGTAGAGGTGTACGACCACAGTTATCTCGTAGATTCACCTGGAAAAGAAAAGAATAAAAACATTAAAGATGGTGTGTGAAAGGGGGAGTGGGGGTGAAAGATTAAAAGAAAAACTCAAAGAAAAAGAGAAGAGAAGGAATCAAATTAATTAAAAAAGGTGGAATGATTGGGGTGGGGAGTAATTAAGGGAGATTTCTATTGTATTTATACACACGTGTATACACACATATTTACATATAAATATATTTATATATATATACACAGATATATATATATATTTATATGTGTGTGTATGTGCACACACACACACACACACACACACACACACACACATATATATATATATATATATATATATATATATATATA
>NW_026343006.1:11928-14789 GCF_001194135.2 Octopus bimaculoides | reverse complement strand
CATGTGTGTTCGCGTGTGTGTGTGTTCATTCTTACATTTATTCTTTTATTCTTTCATTTGTTTCACTCATTTCATTGTGGCCATGCTGGAGCAAATCGATCCTAGTAAGCCTAGTACTTATTTTATCAGTTTCTTTTGGCAAACTGCTAAGTTACAAGGACGTAAACACACCAGCGGCATTTGTCAAGCGATGTTGGGTGGGGGGACAAAGATAGACCCAGAAACACACACACCTACACACACACACATATACGACGGGATTCTTTTAGTTTCCGTCTACCATATCCACTCACAAGGTTTGGTCAGCCTGAGGTTATAGTAGAAGACACTTGCCCAACGTGCCACGCAGTGGGACTGAACCCGGGATCATGTGGCTGGTAAGCAAGCTACTTAACACACAGCCACTCCTGCTCCCACACACACACACAAACATACACACGTACACAAAACCACAAACACATACATACTCAAGCACACGCGCATACACGCAACAAAATGGACACATAACCCGACACGTTCACACAGAAATATACACACACGCACATACACACATGCACACACGCACATACACACACACGCACATACACACATACACGTGCATACACATACGTACACGCACATACACATACATACACACACTAGCACATGTACGCACATATACCTCCAAAACACACAATACACATGCAGACACGTACACAATTACACACATATGGGCACAAACACACACGCACATACATGCACACACGCACACAATTACACACATATGGGCACAAACACACATGCACATATGTGCACACACGTACGTAAACGCACACATGCACATACTCACAAGTACTCACGTATACGCCTACACAAAGCCCACACACAACCCAGGTACACACGCATACACAAATTCACATACACACACATACATATACATACTCACAATATATACATACACGCGCACACACATACACAAACGCATACACATACAGACACATACACATACACGCACACACGAGCGTGCGCAAGCACGCACATATGCACGCATACCTAACACTCAGAATCTCACGCATACACGTATACACAACGTCATACGCACACACATACACACGCCCACACAACTATACACACATACAGACGCAAAAAATGCACTTTTACCCCCTACACAACCCCTCGTTCACACACACATGCACAAACACACATAAACACACGCATAGACATGCACTAATACAAAATACACACGCACATGCACACACGTGGACACATGGACACACGCACACACACATATACAGACACACACATACACGCACACGCAATTGAACCCACACATACCTCCCATACACACACAGCGTACACTCATACATATATTCACACACTTATACACACATGAACACACACATGCACATACAAGCACACACACACACACACACTAAAGTACAATTACTCCACACACACAACCGCACGCGTACACACATACCCACACGTGCACACACAAACATACATACACACACGCACACTGCAAACAAAACACACACACACTACATATACATATACGCACACACACATACTTCAAACTACCAGTACCTTTCTACTGACCAATCTCCTATGCACCTGTGTAGGTAGACACACAACAGGCAGCCAATCCTACCAAAATTCTTCCTACGACCTTAAACGATACTATGTCCATCCACACACATACATAAAAAGCCACAACCATACACACACACACGTGATATCATTACACATGCACACACACACACACGTGCTATCATTACACGCGCACACACACACTTGCGTGCATGCACATACACACATACCTCCTTCTCTTGCACTCTGCTGTCTTTGAAAAGAACTTTTCTTCACCCTTTCCCTTCCGGTCATTTCAATATGTGACCGCATGTGTATCATTGGCGATTTTCTTTCTCTGTCTTCCCTTCTTTGGACTTTTCTATATTTCTGATGAAGAGCTCCGCTCGAAACGTGAAATCCTCTTTCTTTTCTTTCCTTTTCTGAGCGTCCAATAACACTGTACTTATTCCACATCCTCGCGTTGTTGTCTTTTCTTGCTTGTTCATGTTTGGATTGACAATCTGCATATATATATATATATATATACATCCATATATATATATATAAATATATATATATATATATATATATATATATATATATATATATATGTATGTATGTATATATATATAATCCAGAAATTATCCAGTAATAGTGCTGAACTCCTCTCTCTATATATATATAGATATAACTGCAAGCATCATTGTTTAAAATATTTAACTATAGTACTACATGATAAGACTTTCCCTGTTTCATTATCAATGGTCTGCTAGTGGGCGAGGCCCTTAATTATCAGCCAACATCTTGCTTTAAGTCTTCCTTTACAATACTTCATGATATTGCTTCTAATAAATCTCGATTTTTATGACTATACCAACTATGATGTCTGCCTGCTCCCTCAGCTCTACCCCTAACAGATACTGCTCTTTGTTCTCTTAGCCTTACATATATAAGGGATTTGATAAACTAGTCTATAAATCAAAACTGACTCCATAAAGACAATAAAATCAATGACAAGCAGAGTCTGTAACAATGTATATCTTCTTCTAAACTGGAGTGAGACAGTCTGTTCTTTGTCTATTTCCTTAACTTGTTGGAGATTTTAGGTATAATTATACTAATGTGTCCATCTGTTCTTACTTAATTAAATTCTGTCTTTGTGCAGCTGAGGCTTGCTCTGCATTTGAAATTGATGCAATGATTATGTTGTTCAATTAAACAGAGTTGCATGAAACAATTGTACTGCATTTCCTCTGGATATCGTTGTTGATTATTTTGATTATATTGATTTTATATATATATATATATAT
>NW_026343006.1:9489-11681 GCF_001194135.2 Octopus bimaculoides | reverse complement strand
TTTAGTATGTGTGTTGCCCATATATATATACACTTAAGACTTAGTTGTGGGTTGGGAGTTTGATCTGCAGAGGTCATTATTATTATTATTCAGATTAACACCCGCACGATTACGTAATCCTAACCCTAAAACCGTAACCGTAAGACTAACCCTCATCGTAACCCTGACCCAAAAACCGTAACCCTAACACCCTAGTGAAAATCGTGCGGGTGTTAATCTGAATAATAATAATAATGACCTCTGCAGATCAAACTCCCAACCCACAACTAAGTCTTAAGTGTATATATATATGGGCAACACACATACTAAATGAAATAGATGTTAGTAAGTAAAAGTGTTTTGAAAAAGATTGTTAAATTTTCAGATTAATACCCGCACGATTTTCACTACAGTGTTAGAGTTAGGTAGGTAATGATGGGGGTGTTAATCTCAAGATTTACGAAAAGATTTTCAAAAAAACTCACAGTTTGTAGGGAATAAATGTTTGTTGATCGTATTTGAGAAAGATGTCTCGCTGGTAAATGACGGTGTTAGAAATGGAAAGTAAACTTACAATTCCCGCCAAATTAGAATGAGGTCATTGGTAACCATAGGTACATATATATGTGTGTATTTACGTATGATTGGTAGTGTGTCTGTTTATTTGACTCTCACTCTCCTTCATTTCTTTGTCTTTTTTCTTGGATCATTCGTAAACGTTCATAACAGAAAGTAGCAATTGAAACGATGTGTAAGAGGAATAGAAATAGTTAATTTTAAAGGGTCAAAGTAATTTTGTATGTACTTTTAGTATCTGTCATTACAGTATCGAAATGTGATTTGATACTGAAATAGTTTTCTTTATTTTTGTATTTGTTGTTGTATTTTTCGTAAAGGCTCATTAAGAGAAAGTAGGAGTTGAAAGGATTTGTATTAGAAAGACGAAATTAGATTTTATTAGGGAGAAAATGTATACTTGTGTAGTTTTAAGGATTTTATTCGCTATTCGGAATTTTTTGGAGTGAAAAAATGACGCAGTGACATAACTTATTGTATTTAGAATATTAATTGCGATTGTTTAATCGAAGAAATTTGGAATTTTGTAATTGTATGAATTTTAAACATACACACACACAGAGAAAATCTGCCTTTTATAGTATATATATATATATGGTTATATGTTACTCCTGAATCTTTTTAAAATAAATATTTTTTAATGAAATTTTCTAAAAATCGACCCCTAATAAGTGAATATTTGGTGCATCATCACTTTGCTTTCGGTATTGATCCAGCCTTTAATACATGGCTTCAGCCAAACTCAGTTACATATTCTTTGTGTTTCATATATACATAACCTCATATAAAATCAATAACTTTCACTAAATATAGGAAACATCAGAGAGTTAGGAATCAGTTGGACTGTAGCCATACTGGAGCAGCACCTTTTATTCGAAGATATCGACCCCAGGACTTATTCTTTGTAAGCCAAGTACTTATAAATCAGTCTCTGTTGTTGGACCGCTACGTTACGGGGACGTAAACACACCAAATTCGGTTGCAAAGTGATGGTGGAGGGACAGACACAAAAAACTACACATACATATATATAGGACGGGTTTCTTTCAGTTTCCTCCTACCATATTCACTCATAAGGCTTTGGTTGACTCGGGACAATAGTAGAAGACACCTGCCACGCCGTAGGACCGAAACAAGAACCATATGGTTGGGAATCAAGCTACTTACTACACAACCACGCATATACAAGATACATACATTATACATACATTATATATACATACCTATATAAGTGTGCCCCGAAGGTCAGGAGAAGAGTTTAGTAAAACTTTGTCTGAGTCGACTTTGTTTCCTCATAATTTTCAGAAAAACCGATAAATTTTTATGGAAATTTCTAGAAAACTCTTTAGGAGTAAATTAGGAATATTTGGGAATTTAATATGAATAAAAAAAACAAAAGAATTGATTAGGGCATAAACATACACTCATCAGAATTTACATTGTATATACATACACACAATTTATGTATATACACACACACATACACAGATATATATATATATATATAGTCACTAACCTGAATGGTCGCTTCTTTTAATAAAGTTGCTACAGCTTCAGGTTGATTCCTGAGAGTAAAAGATATAAATGTCCGAGACAATGATTTACTGTATTTACATTAAATATATAATTATTTCCAA
>NW_026343006.1:7496-8963 GCF_001194135.2 Octopus bimaculoides | reverse complement strand
ATATAGTAATGTCTATATAGCAACATAACGTGGCAGTTCTGTAAAGGACGATGTTACTGTTGTTTTAGCCCCAGGAAAACATCTTTTCCAGCTGGCTAATGACACACAGTCTGTATCCCTATATAGCATTTGCAAGGGAGGTCATCGCTCCCATCTCTAAACTTACATGTTCCTTACAACCCTAAGTTTCTGGATGTTATCCGTCCTCAGTGTGAGACAATCACCAGCTAGTGACATATATATATATATATATATATATATATATATAATCAAACGAAGCCGTGGGTGTAAGAAAAACATTTTCTAACAGAAAAGTATATTATTAAAATGAATTATCGCTTACATACCACTTTTTTTAATTCCTGGGGATAAATGCCAGAAATGACCTTCTCAGGATTTCCAATATTTTTAATTACAAATAGAAACATTCGGGACAGGCAATGGGGTTGGAAAAAAATCATAATTTTTCAATTAAATAAAAGATATTAACGAGGAGGGTTGTCTTGGGATGTGCTACATACAACAGCCAGATCTACCTTAAATCGCTCATTTTTTTGTCTAAAAATATTGACAATATTTTTAATACTTTCTTTTTTACCAAAAAGGTATCTCCCATGATTTTGATATGCAAAACAATAGCCAAAATTGGTCCCGAGTGGGATGATGAGGGATGGTGGGGCGTATTGTAACACATTTCAAAATATCTTTTCATAAAAGTACGACCCAACTCCAACCCATCTTTTCGGAGGCTGTGATTTAAAATTGGAAAGAATTTCCCCGTCAAAATGGAATAGTTCCAAATCACAATTTTTCTGGAAGTTATGAGGCAACAAAGTTGAGAAGTTTACACATCTGTAGTCATGCAATAGAGGCATATATATTTTCTTTTACTTTTACATGTTTCAGTAATTTGACTGCGGCCATGCTGGAACACCACCTTTACTTGAACACATCGACCTGAAGGCTTATTCACTGCAAGCTTGGTACCTACTCTATCGCTGTGTTTTGCTGAACTGCTAAGTTACAGGGACATAAACACACCAACATATATACATACACGCCTACATACATACATGCATGATTATACATACTTACACACATACATTCCGTGTTCCTTTCTGTGGAAGAGCGTAGACTCGAAACGTGAAAGACTTTTTCACTTCCCGAGCGTTAAACTAATACATCTGTCTGTTGTCTACACCACCTGTCTTTGACTTTTTTTTCGGGGGGGGGGTTGTAAATTCTCTCCATATATACACACACACAGGTACATACATACACACACATACATAAATTATATTGTCAGATAACTTCCTTTCTTTCCAATGTTATATGAATGTGAGAAATATTTTGATCTCAGTAATTTATTTTTGTATTTCTATTCTTCCTCTACAATTTTCCTCTTTTGTTTATGAAATTTCCGAAAAATAATGATGGAGAGCCAAGCAGAAACGTTACATTTCTTTG
>NW_026343006.1:0-7486 GCF_001194135.2 Octopus bimaculoides | reverse complement strand
TTTTCGGGGGGGGGGTTGTAAATTCTCTCCATATATACACACACACAGGTACATACATACACACACATACATAAATTATATTGTCAGATAACTTCCTTTCTTTCCAATGTTATATGAATGTGAGAAATATTTTGATCTCAGTAATTTATTTTTGTATTTCTATTCTTCCTCTACAATTTTCCTCTTTTGTTTATGAAATTTCCGAAAAATAATGATGGAGAGCCAAGCAGAAACGTTACATTTCTTTGCTTTCAATCAAGGTTCCAAAGCTTCCTAAGCTGCTAGAGACTGTGTTGTTCTGTGCACAGAGAAGGCTCCATTGCAAAAAGAAATGGTTTTTATGCTTCATGGAAGGGAAATTCAACCTCACATTCTCTTCAAGTCAATGCTGAATTGTTCAGTTCAGTAAGAATCGATCAAATAAGCTCATCCATGGGGCTCCATGTTAATCCACTAGGGAACTGACCCAGCAGAGAAGAAGGGCTGCTGTCATGATATCATCTCCAATCTCCTTCACTTGATGGTTAAAGTTCAGAAACTTGGTACATGGGTGCCATACACTCTGAGCAAAAGAGACAAACCCCAATGCTCTTCTATCACCATTAATTTGCTTATACGACACCAGGTTACTTCTAGACACAAGCAGATATTTCGGTGCTGCATTGTTACTGGTGATTAAAAATGGTGTTTTACATCAATATAAAATAGAAGGAAAAAAATGTGTTGTGACAATCCAGAGTTGCATCCATGCAAGACAATGCTCTGTGTTTGATGAGATTTGGAAGGGCTAATCTACTATAAAATGCTTGAAAACAATCACACGAACAATGCAAAGCTTTATACGCACAGCAAATGCACCAACTCAACAAGATAATCCAATGAGACGAGACCAGGTTCTTTCTAACATCAAGGAATGATGGAATGTTAGCCAAAAGTTGTGAAGGAGAATATATTATTGAGGGATTTGTGTAAAGAGCTGATACAAAATCAGGATGAATGTAAATATGTATGTATATTGCTCTGGCTTCACGAATGAAGGTTAAGAAGGGGCTGGTCGACGTTGACTGCAGGGACACCCATGGCTGACAATATCAATATGGGACCAGCAGGCAGAGCCACAGTGGCTGCAGTTGAAGGTCTGGTCAAGATTTGATGACGAGGTGTTGCAGTTTCCCTTTCTACATATTTTGTCATTCAGTCGAAATATCATCATCATCATCATCATCTCCATCGTTATCACCTGCCCTATTATCATCGCCATCATCATCATAATCATCATCATTGCCACCCCGCCATCATCATCATCATCATTATCATCATCATCATTGACATTGTCATCATCAGCATCATCATTGTTAGTGACATCATCTTCATCATCATCATCATTAGTGACATCATGATGATGATGATGATGATCATCATCATCATCATCATCATCATTATCACACTGTGTCAATCTTAAGAGCTGTTGGCTCTCAAAAAAGATAATCTGTTTTAACAGCAAATCCCACTAAAAGGATTTTTATGATTGAATATTGTATAAAGAATTGGATTCTTGAATAACAAGAAGAAAAACCTGTTGTTGTTATTGTTGTTGTTGGTTACTAGTCTATGTTGTCATCATGTCACACTGCCACTACTATGGCGTCTTTGGATATTTAACCTGTCTTCAATTGGAAGAAATTTACAAACAAAAACACATTTGGAGTTTTAAATTTATTCTCAACTTACATATTCACAGCAAAATGTAAAGCTCTCCAACCAAAGAAGTCGTCTCTCATATTTACATCAAAACCAGTCTCTATTAACAACTTGATTATGCTTGTGTTTCCCTTTGCACAAGCCAACATTAGAGGAGTTTGTCCCCATCCTTGAGGCTGGTTAATCTGTAATGAAGAAAGTGAAGAAATGTGAAATATAGAAATTCCCTTTTTCTCTCATTCTCTTCCTTTTCTCTTTTTCTCTCTCACTCCCATTCTCCTTTTCTTTCCTCTCTCTCTCTCTCTCTCTCGCATCTCTCTCTCTCTCGCATTTCTCTCTCTCTCTCGCATCTCTCTCTCTCTCGCATTTCTCTCTCTCTCTCTCGCATTTCTCTCTCTCTCTCTCTCACTCTCATTCTCCTTTTCTTTCCTCTCTCTCATTCTCTTCCTTTATTCTCTTTCTCTCTCACATTCATTCTCCATTTCTTTCCTCTTTCTCTCTTTATTTCTCTCTTTCATTTCTTTCTTTTTCCTTCTTTTCTCACATTCTCTTCCTTTTCTCTCTTTCTCTATCTTTCCCTTTTCTTTTTTCTCTTACTTTCTAATTCTCTCTCAGTTTCTCTTTTTCTCTCTCTCTCCTTCTATTCCCTTTTTCCATTTACCTCTTTTCTCTCTCGTTTCCCTCCTCTTTCTGTCTCTTTGTTTTCATTTCTCTCTTTATTTATCTCTTTCTTTCTCTCTTTCTCTATTACTTTTATCCTTCTCTCTCTCTCTGTCTAAACTTCTCTTTGCCTTTTCTCTCTTTCTCCATCTTTCTCTTTTACTTGCCTCTCTTTCTTTCTTTTTCCTTTTCTCACTCTCTCTCTCTTTTCTTTTCTCTTACTCTCTCTCATTTTCTTTTCTATCTTTCTCTCTCTCTGTCTCTTATTTTTTCACATTCTTTTTCTTCTCTCTTTCTCTTACTCTTTTTTCTTATTTTCTTCCTTTGTTTATCTCACTCTTTATTCTGTATTCTTCTTCTCCCCCCCCCTCCGTTTTCTTTCCTATATACCCCTCTCTCCCTCTCAGTTTCTCTTTCTCTCCCACTCCTTTTCTTATTTCTCACTTTCTTTTTTCTTTTCCCTCTTTCTTTCTCCCCATTTCTTTTTTTTCTTCGCTCATTCTCTCCCGCTTTTCTTTTCTCTCTTTTCCTTTTCTCTCTTCTTTATTTCTCTCTTTTTGCCTTCTCTCTTTCTCCCTCTCTTCTTTTCTCTTATTCTCTTTATCCCTTTTTCGTATCGTTCTCATTCTCTTTCACTTTTTGTTTTTCTTCTTTCTTTCGCTCTCTCTCTCTCTCTCCCTATTTTCTCTCTTTCTTTCTCTCTTACTTTCCGTCTTTCTCTCTTACTTTCCGTCTTTCTCTCTTACTTTCCGTCTTTCTCTCTTACTTTCCGTCTTTCTCTCTTACTTTCCGTCTTTCTCTCTTACTTTCCGTCTTTCTCTCTTACTTTCCGTCTTTCTCTTTTCCTCTTCTTCTGTCTCTTTTTCTATTCTCGCTCTCTCCGTCTCTTCTTTTCTCTCTTTCCCACACTCATGTTTCTCACTCTATCTCTCCCTTTCTCTTTTCTTTCTTTTTCTTTTGCCGCTTTATTTGTTTCTCTTTCTCTCTTTGTTTCTCTTTCCCTCTTTCTTTCTCTTTCTCGCTTTCTCTTCTTTTTTCTCTTCCTCTCTCCTTGTTTTCTCTCTTTCTCTCTTTCTTTTCTCCCTTTCTCTTTCTCACTGTTTCTTTTCTTTTCTTGTCTTTCTTTTTTATTCTCTATTTCTCTCTCTCGTTTTCTCTATAGTTCTCTCTCACTTTTTCTTTTCTTTCTTTCTATTTTTATTTTTCTCTCTTATTTTCCTCTTTCTTTTTCTTTCTCTCTTCTGTTTTCTTTCAGTCTTGAGACTGTGGCCATGCTGGAGCTCCTTCTTAAATTTGTCTTTTATGTATGGTACCTTTTCTGTCTGATGAGCAGCAACCTATAGCTCTCTTTTGCTTAAGTGCTAAGTAACTGGGATGCAAATAAACCAACACCGTCTATCAATTAGCAGTTGGGGACACATACTAACATAGATACATATGCATACACCCACACAACCCCACTCGAAAATACACACACGTATGTCTGTCTCTATACACACACACACACACACACACACACAAACACACACATATACATAAGTGTTCATAACACCTGTAAGGATGTGTTTTATTTATTCATCAAAGTGAATGGATCCTTGTCCAGGAGGAACTGATGTAATCAGACATCATCCCTTGTTCCTCGGATGTTTCGACCCTCAACCGTAACACCCTCCCGTTGCTGAGTCAACAGAGGTGACCAAGTCACTGCTCAACTCTTCATGTCTTCCAACGTAACTCTTCTCTCTTACACCAAAACCAGCAAAAGGCTCTTTCAGCTGCCTCTCCCATCATGCGCACAGCCACCCTTCCCTCCTTAACTTTCATTCCAGCTGTTGTAAGGATCCTCCATGCCGACTGGGCAGGGAACCCCCTACAGCCAACCTCGACTGGGAAAATCCATACCTGCCATCTCTTCTCCTTGCAATCTTGCAGAAGGCTCCCATATCTGTCACACTTCCGTTCAGGGGCCTCGTCACCCCGCTTCCCACGGGACTCTTTGTTCAATTATGATAATTTTCTTGGGCTTTCCAGACCACAGGACCACATCTGGCCTCAGAATTGTATGGACAACTCGGGCATGCTGCAATCTCTCCCCTACATCCACTTTCATATCCCATGGTTGAGATCCTTGCAGCAAGCTATATATTGTTTTTGCTGACTTTACTGGTTTCTCTCCCTCTTTCACTAACTTAATTGCGGGGTTGTTGCCTTCCTTTGGTGATGATGTTTCTTACACCTTTCCTGCTCCAGGATGTGAGCAAGTATTTGTATCTGCCTTGAGAAAGTGCTATTATGCACCCTGCCAAGATGTGTTCCACAGTGCCCCTTTCTCCACAAAGTCTACACATCTAGTCTTCCCTCAAACCCTATCTATGCAGGTTTGTTGTTGTCGGGAGTGTGGCATACACCACCCAATGCAGTAAGGAGATGCGCAAGGGTTCCAACCTCCACAGGTCAGTCCACATGAACTTACTCTTAGGGAGATTCTATTTAGTCCATGCACACTGAGACACCAAATTCACAGCTCTTGATTTCCTTTTATCTTCCTCCTGGTACCGCATCACTTTCTGAGTCATAGCTCACCCCTCACTGGTGTCTACTTTCTTCCATTGTTGGAAATTGGAGGACTCAAATCCCTGGTGACCCCGACATGTAGCTCCAATGATGTCGTGTAGCTCCAACATGGCTTCAGCTTGAGCGACAGTGGTGCTCGCTACCCACTTTCACCTTCACCTTGTGGTAATACCTGAATCTCGGACAAGCTCATCCTTAGAGTCTCTGTATATCATTATATTACATTTTGCTATTTTAATTTCCTCTACTACATATGACAGGGTAAATTGTAGCCTTCCAGATCTTATCTACAGGCCTACTGAAGCCTGGGGAACTGCTAGCAATCTTCGGAGGTATTTATGTATCTTTTTCTCCATCCTTTCCACAATTGTTATTGGAACGTCATACAGCGTCAGCAACCATATGAGACTTGGGAGCAGTCCGCGTAGGAAGAGCCATGCCCTAAACATTCTTGGAAGCCCTGATCTATCAGTCCTCCTCAGTCACTCCTCTGCATGCCTCAAAATGTTGGTGACATTGCTTCTGTTTGACAGCAACTCATCAAACATCTTTCCAAGGCCTCTTCTTGCAGTTGCAGCCTGATTTTGTTGGTTACCTGACCTCATCCCTGTTTACCATGCTCCTCGGTGCTTTGGGCTTAAACTTCATTCTTTCCCATGTCGCCATGTGTTCTAGTGAAGTCAGCCCTCTTTCTGCATCTACATGTAATATCATCCATGAGGCCACTTATTGGGTGCTGACAGCTGTCTAATTCCATTGTTGCTCCTTGGGCTTCTCTATCAGCAGTTAATATGAATAGATTCATACCCATCATGAAGAGAATGGGAGAAATCATGCAACCAGTTATGATTCCTTCCTCAAGGTCTTGCAACCGAGTTAGGAAATGGTTTGTTCTGATACGTAATTGGATGCCTCCAAAATAACTGCTGATTATACCTTTGATACGCAGGGGAACATGACAGTAGTCAAGGGCTACACAGATGAGGGCAGGAAGAATAGATCGTTATGCATTTTCTAGAATTCTATTTGCAGGGTAATTACACATCACCATAGGAGACAGGAAGTGTTTGGTATATTTTTAATTCTATGTTACTCGAATTTCACTACAGGAGAGGAATCACAAAAGTAGACGTATGGAATCTCTTATTCATAATCCTTCAGACAAAATATCCTATCATGGCGTGAAAAGATTGTAACATGGAATTTAAAATATACCACAATTTTCAAGTGTCTTCTCTTTTGAAATGTGTGAATGTGTGTGTGTGTGTGTGTGTGTGTATGTGTGTGTGTGTGTGTGTGCGTGCGTGCGTGAAAGAGAAAGCGAAAAAAAGGATGAGCATAGAAGAGAGAATGATTTGTATGTATTAACTATACATAGTTTAGTAAAGGGGTGACAGAGTAATATTTGGGGGAATCCATCCAAATTTTAAATTTCTAGGTCTATGAAAAAGTATTTCTTATTAATCGTAAGATGTCTGTTTTAATTACAATCTCACTTTTGTCTGACTGACGGAAGAGAAAAAGCACTCGACAAATTTTTCCCCCAGTGTATTACTGTTACCTATGATATCAAATATGAAGTGAACGAGAACACCACTCCTTAACCAAGATGGTTCTATACCAGTGCTTCACAAACTTCTTTTTAAATCTGACCCTTTTCATTTACGAATCATTTTCCAATGCTCCCTTCCATTGCTGCGATTCAATGTCTATCATTTCTATTGTTCTCTCAGTTATTATTAAGTCAAAGTAATGTAGTTCTGGGCCCTAGTCTTGACATGGGTAACTACTTACCACAGCACCGCCCAATAATAAGTGAATAGTTTCTGATTCAACCATTAAAATATGGCTTTAGCCAAACTCATGTATACATTGCGTGTTATATATACGTACCGCCATTGACAAATGAGTCCCGAGTCCTTACAAAATTTTCCACAGCCCACTCACAGGGGTCGTACTACCCTTTTTAAGAATCCATGATCTACATTCTTGCAGAAAGCATCCCATTTTCCGACTATCAGCCTCTCATTCTAACATTCAATTTTCCTTTTATGAAGTAAAACGTCATAAACAGCCATCATCATTGTCCATTTGGGTATCTTTTTCTATTCAATGAACACAAATACAGTTTTATAAAACCAGATTAAGAGGGATTTTGATTCCTATGTGACACCTCATTGTTTTCATATGTTTGGTAACTTCTAGAAAAGATATAGTGTAGCCCCTGACATTGGGAAATCCTTCAGGCGTTTGTAGCAAGAGAACTTCTTGACACAGTTACAATCCATCTGATGAATTTAGTTGTCCCTCATCTCTTGGACTGAATATTACCTGCCAGAATACTCCATCGAAGTTTGAGATGCTGGTCTTCTCTCTCACTTACACTCTATCAATTCTGACATTGCCTCACGTTTTGGTTAAACATTTATATGAGGATTAGAGGAAAGAGATGAAGAAAGAAATGAAATATCATGGACGAATATTTGTGGTTATTTAGGAAAATTTCAAATTGTGTATAAAATAATCAACAATCAAATTTGAGAAAACAATA
>NW_026343005.1:0-214 GCF_001194135.2 Octopus bimaculoides | reverse complement strand
ATATATATATATATATATATATATATATATATATATAAGAGTTAAGGAAAGGAGTAGATAAGATCGGGGCTACATATGTTTCATAGTGAACAGAACCTCAGAATTGGTAAATATCCAAGCAAGGTGCATACCACAGGCTACTCTTCAGGTCAAGGATATCTTGATTAAATGAAACTAACTTTCTTCCTACACCTCGAACCCTGGATCTTATATA
>NW_026343004.1:0-645 GCF_001194135.2 Octopus bimaculoides | reverse complement strand
AGGCTTACAAAGAATAAGTCCTGGAGTCGATTTGCTCAACTAAAGGCGGTACTCCAGCATGGCTGCAGTCAAATTATTGAAATAAGTAAAAGAGTAAAAAGAGAATGATTCCCGATTGAGGGCCGCCCCAACCCCCTCCACGCTCCAACCCTTTTTTTCTGGACCCAAATTAGGGATTTGAAGCATAAAATATTGGAGATAGTTTGGCTGCTGTTTCTAGCACGTCGAGCGACCAGGTACAGGCTATTCCATTGACTCAATTACGTAGCAGCCGGGAAGTCAGCACAGAGCAGCAGTAATTTTCTTCATCTGAATACACGTCGCTGATTGGTTAAAATTACCAACATACGGCAACTCTAACACAGAATACCTTCTAATATACAAAATGACCACTAATTTCTCAAAAAAAATTAGGCAAACATGATATATATCCAAACATAAATTAAGAATGTAAAAAATTAGGAAAGTTCATGTGTTTTTATGGCGGGTTTCTTCTCCAAGAAAATGACCCCTAATTTCTCAAAAAAATTAGGAAAACTGGATATATATCCAAAAATAAATTATGGGATCTTTTTGGTTTGACGGGCAACATTTATCATTAATGTTTTATGTAGTGTTTTTGGTACCGAAACACTTTCAAACTTC
>NW_026343003.1:0-604 GCF_001194135.2 Octopus bimaculoides | reverse complement strand
AGAGAGAGAGAGAGAGAGAGAGAGAGAGAGAGAGAGAGAGAGTTGGGGACATATTTTCAAAGACAAACAACATTACTGTAGAGAAGTTCAAAACATGGCTTAGGTTGGTCTTGATATATGTATATGTAATATATGCATGTAATGATGTGATAAGAATATATATATTTATATGTGTGTGTATGTGTGTGTGTGCTTGCATGCATGTGTGTATGTGTGCCTGTGTGTTGTGTGTATGTGCGCCTGTGTGTTGTGTGTATGTGCGCTCACACCTATCTATAACTATATACATGTAATACACGCACATATAGTGCATATATCTCTGACATGTATTCGTGTATATGTGTATATGTGCATAAGCAAGTGTATATCCATATGTATAATTATGTATGTGTATATAAGTGTAGGATATGAAGAACGGAGTGTATATATAGATTGGATAGATCTTGCAAGGTTTTTATACATTGATTCATAATGTTACATTGTCTGAAGCATGTAAAGTTATATGCCTGGTTAGGAAATGTGTCTTTCAGTTACATATAAGAACAAATGTATAATGACGTGTGGATGCCCATATAACCAGAGAGAGAGAGACACACACACACAC
>NW_026343002.1:0-319 GCF_001194135.2 Octopus bimaculoides | reverse complement strand
TTCCAGGTTTTTGTTGAGGCAGTTCGTTATGTATGTATGTATGTATGTATAATGGCAGATGTGATGTGGTCTGTTCACTCAAGAACGAAATGAAAGAGAATGGCTGGAATGCTCTGATTATAGGTACATCCAATCTGGGCTGAACTTGTGCGGCTAGACAACGACACCAGCAGCGGCGGCAACAACAAAGGCAACAATAACAACAACAACAACACCAACAATAATAATAATAATAATAATGATAATAATAAGAGCAGTGACAACGATAATAATAACACATGGTGTAGTGCAATACACAGAACGAAGTTTTTACTGCTGT
>NW_026343001.1:656-867 GCF_001194135.2 Octopus bimaculoides | reverse complement strand
TTATATATTCATGCTTGTATCCATGTATTTACGTACGTAAACATGCGTATACGCATGTATGTATGTATGTATGTATGTATGTCTGTAAGTACCGCTCCGTATTTAAAGACGCATATTCGTGTGTGAGCACATACATATAATTGAATGCATATACATATTTATATACATATATATATACGTATATATACATACATACATACATACATATATA
>NW_026343000.1:0-257 GCF_001194135.2 Octopus bimaculoides | reverse complement strand
ATATATATATCTCAGTCTCATACACACACATACATACATACATACATACATACACACATACATCGTATATATATATGCATGTATGTATGTATGTATGTGTGTGTGTGTGTGTGTGTGTATGTGTGTGTGTAATGCCTTTCCGTATATGTTTTGTGAGCATATATATATAAATGAAAGCGTTTGACTTTGTGTATGATATTTATTTTTGCACATATTTGAAGATTGAGGCAAATGACAGTGATGCTGCTATTGATAAT
>NW_026342999.1:0-749 GCF_001194135.2 Octopus bimaculoides | reverse complement strand
CCCATGCTAGCATGGAAAGTGGACGTTAAATGATGATGATGATGATGATAGATATATATATAAATATGGAGCCTGGTGTTGCCATCCGGTTTCACCAGTCCTCAGTCAAATCGTCCAACCCATGCTAGCATGGAAAGCGGACGTTAAACGATGATGATGATGATGATGATGATGATGAGATATATATATATATATATATATATACACAGAGAGAGAGGGGGGGAGAATGTTTATATGTGAAATACTTAACTCTGTTTATAGGTGCATTTATACATACCTCAAACTGTACATCTGTGCACCATAGCATGCAGATTAACACACCTTGATAGGTATAATTTTAATCTCGACATATATCTATACAACTTGGCCTTCTCTACACTCCTTTATGTACAGATCTACACATTTAGCCTCTATTATATCTGCAAAACAACATTTCTACACACCTCAACATTGATATATATATTCATGAAATAATAATTAATGTATGCTGTATACTCTTATTTCTATGTTGTTTTTTTTCCCCCTTCTTCTCTTTAAGGAACTTTGGTCTTTGTTTAATTTTGTTCATCACGGTACATTGCTGGGAACTCAGAAAACTTTTAAAATGAAGTACGAAAACCCCATTACTCGGGTAAGGTTTATTTTGCTTCCTGCTAGTTTGGTTTGAGTGGATTTGGTAGACAGAAACTGAAAGTAGTGTGTTGTATACACATATACAATCCAGCCTTGTGAGAAGATTTCATCCACAG
>NW_026342997.1:0-340 GCF_001194135.2 Octopus bimaculoides | reverse complement strand
GTGTGTGTGTGTGTGTGTATCTGTATGCGTATATATATATGTATGTGTGTGCATATATATGTATATACATGTGTGTGTATATATATGTATGTATCTATGTCTGTATATATATATATATATGCATAAAATATAAACACGCACACGTATTCCCATGCATTTGCTTATATGCTATACAAACAATTCCCACTCCCTCTTACTCTCTGCCTTACTTCTCCCAACTCTCAACTATTTCTCACATCACCTACTTCTCTACACCTCTCTTCTTCTTTTCTTCTTCCTCTTCTGTATACATATCTATATCTATATTTATATCTATCTATCTATCTATCTATCTATCTAT
>NW_026342996.1:0-1174 GCF_001194135.2 Octopus bimaculoides | reverse complement strand
ATATATATATATATATACATACATACATACATACATACATACATACATTTGCATAAAAGTGTTAGTGGGAAAGTTTGGAGAATAAAATGTAAAAAAACCTTTAAAGTAATATGCGATAGCAATGTGTTGAACGTTAAATTGGAGATATCTTTGAGAGGAAACGATAAAGCAAAAGATATGTATTTACGCCTGTGCATATCTATAGATAAATATGCGTATGATTTTGCATTCCGTTGTTATGATGCGTTCTTATGATTTTCCTAGGAACGCTTAGAAAACCTTGTTACTATGGTGTGTAATATTGATTTGTGATGATCCCTGTAGAGGTGAGAAAAGCTTTCCATTTCATGATGTCTCTCATACACGATTCATACACAAATTCAAAAAAAGATTATTGTTTGTTCTTTCATTTTGCATTTTTTAACATTCAATGATGATATAAAAAAAAAATAACAGAACACTTTCGCCGCAGATCATATTAACTTCAATGAATCTACAATGTAGGATATTCGTTTCATTGTTCGATATAACATATTGCGATTTAAACATATACTTTTTTCTTTTAACATCTAATTTTTATTAAGCGAGATATAACTACCACTTATAGAATCATTTTTAGATCGTGTGCTTGCTATTCTATCTTTCTCCCACCCTCTCTCTTTTTCTTTGTCCCTTTCGATTTTACTGTCAGCTTCCTCTCACTCCTTTTGGTTTTGCAAACTATTTTCTCAGTTTACCTCAAACTGTTTGCTCAGTTTTATATGTAACTGACTTTCTTCTCGATCCATTTCCTATTAGATTCTATAAGATCATCGTCCCTCTATTAACATTACAGCTGCTCTTTGAGCAAGCGAACTATGGAGCATCATGGATCTAAAGGAAGAATTTTTTATTATTTTTAACTTTTAGAAGTCATAACTACCATATTGCCACTATAGCTTGGCCTTACGTAGTAGATTTCCTTGAAAGCAGTCCTTGAAAACAATCAAATAGTTCCATAGCTATATATCTATTTGTCTGTATATGCATGTGTGTGTGTGTGTGCGTGTGTTTGTGCGCGCGCGTAACTTATACACATAATTATGTTTGTGGGTGTGGGCGCAAGAGACTCACTATGCACGTGTGTAATATGTGTTCGCTTGTGTGATATATATGCATGTATGTGTATGTATAT
>NW_026342995.1:0-387 GCF_001194135.2 Octopus bimaculoides | reverse complement strand
GTATGTAGGTATACGTATGCATGTATGTATGTTTGTATACATACGTATGTTTTATGTACGAATGTATTCATGTATATATATGTATGGTACTATAATAGATGTATGCATGTTCGTTTTATGAAAGTATGTATACTTATGTTTTATGTATTATGTAGGTATGTTTCAATGTATGTTTGTGTGTATGTATGTGTGGACACACGCATATGTTTATATGTATGCTTGTGTGTTTGTATGTTTGTGTGTAGTCACCTATGTATGCAAGTATGTCTGCATAGATTATTGTAGGCATGTACGCCAGTAAGTACGCATGAGTGTAAATATGTAAGTTTATACGCATGCATGGATATATATGTGTCTGTGTATCTCTGTACGTATGTATGTACGAAT
>NW_026342994.1:0-294 GCF_001194135.2 Octopus bimaculoides | reverse complement strand
TGTGTGTATTTTGTATGTGCGCGTGTGTGTATATTTTTTGTGCGTGCGTGCGTGTGTGTTATATACATACACACACACACACACACACACACACACACACACACACACACACACACACACACACACACACACACACACATATATATATATATATATATATGTGTGTGTATATATATATTTATACACATGCACACACACACACACGCACAAATAGATAGATACCTATACATATGTGAATCACTGGTGCTAAAATGTGAATCACTAAAAAGATTTGGCAGCAAAATAAAAATAGAA
>NW_026342993.1:0-237 GCF_001194135.2 Octopus bimaculoides | reverse complement strand
CATACATACATATATATATATGTATGTATGTGTGTATGTGTGTGTATATGTGTGTGTTTGTGAGTGTGTTTGTGTGTGTTTGTGTGTATTTGAATATGCATACATACATATATATGCATGTATGTGTGTATATGTGTGTGTGTGTGTGCTTGTGAGTGTGTTTGCGTGTGTCTGTGTGTGCGTGTGTGTGTGTGTGTAAGCCTCAAGAACATAGCGATGTGTATATATATATATATA
>NW_026342992.1:0-222 GCF_001194135.2 Octopus bimaculoides | reverse complement strand
CATACATACATACATACATATATACATACATACATAACGACTTAGTAGACGTCTCATTTCCAAGGAAGGGGCCCTTTTTTTACTCGGTTGGAAACCGGTTCTTTGTTGGTGAGAAATTTTAAAACGTTACTAGAAGAAAGACACGCAAATACGTACATATACTTATGTATACAGACACCCAACACTTCAAGCAAACATATATACATGCATATATATATATAT
>NW_026342991.1:0-225 GCF_001194135.2 Octopus bimaculoides | reverse complement strand
TATATATATAGCCATAAAAACAGAGACATATATGCAAATACACGTATATACATACAAACATACATGTCTACATACATATGCGCACAAACAGACACACCTGTCTACCTAACTACTTACATACATACATATGTGTGACCGAGAATATAATGTGCGATGCAAGTGAGCCAGAGTTCAGTTTTTATCTCTTCAGTCCCCCTTACCCCCACCCCAATAACTACTTCTCTG
>NW_026342990.1:0-414 GCF_001194135.2 Octopus bimaculoides | reverse complement strand
CTATCTATCTATCTATCTATCTATCTATCTATGTACAGACATGTTTGCACAAGCGTGCGTATATTTATATCTATATATATGTATATAGATATGTGTCTATTTTTGCATATAGATATATATTTTGTATATATTTATATCCACGCACATTTATGTAGTACTACAAGTAAGTTCCAGACAACTATCGAAAAGACAAACAATTTCATAAATGAAGAAGTTAATGTTATCCGAAAAGATATGACTGCAGATAAAAGCATCGTGTGTCTAACTAAACGCGAAGCATTCTCACCACTGAAAGATGACAAGGCCGTCTTCATAAACAGACCAAGATATAGGTTAATAATTCCCGCTAGAGCAGAGTTAGTGCTGTGTGTGTTGGCACTCCGTCGCTTACGACGTCGAGGGTTCCAATTGATC
>NW_026342989.1:0-243 GCF_001194135.2 Octopus bimaculoides | reverse complement strand
GTCGTATATATGTATATATATATGTATGTGTGTGTATATGTTTGTATATACATTTTAAGAGCGGTCGGGTTCATTTTTAGTATTCTCATTTGTAAGAGCAGTCGAGTTTATTTCAGATATTCTCATTTTAAAAGTCATCTCTAACTAATCGTTGAAAGGACGATGGTGTTGCCTTGGCAGAGGTTTGCGCCGTCTGAGTGCTCTTGTTATTATTGTTGTTGTTATTATTATTATTATTATTAT
>NW_026342988.1:0-281 GCF_001194135.2 Octopus bimaculoides | reverse complement strand
TTTATATTAATATTACTTTTTCTTCGCAGTTACTTCTTTTTCTTTTACATTTTTTAGTTGTTGTTTTTTGCGCTCAGTGTTGTTCTTGTTTGGTACATTTTCTTCTCTTTTTTTTTACTTCTGCAAATACGTTCTGGTAATTAGATTAATCTATCTCTTATGGCAACTATCAAATCATTTATTTATGATTAATTTATTATTGATCGATCTCTACCACTCTGTCATCCCCTGATATGAAGTCTCTCGCTAATCTTTTCCGAATGTTGTTTCTTCGTCTTTCT
>NW_026342987.1:0-1374 GCF_001194135.2 Octopus bimaculoides | reverse complement strand
ATTTTATAGTAGGAAGTCAGGTATACAATCTAAAGATGTATAACCCACTTCCTATAGATGGTTAGAAGCCTTGTCTATTGTGTTACTAGGTTTACGTACCACTATTAAGGAAAACCTTGGTTACTACCCAGCTGATATACTGTATGGTTCGGTACTTAAAATAGCTAGTTAGGTGGCAGTCGCTACAACTGATCAACAGCATAATCTTGCCTGCAGTATTCATCGATTGTGAAGTTACCTGGCGAAATTATCTCCGTTAACTGCAAGACTGCAGTCGATTAAAATTTTAGTTCTATCTGACACAAACACATGGACTCACGTTTTTGTGCGGAATGATGCCGTTAAGCATCCTTTGACACTGTTTATTCCGATCCGTATCGCTTTCTCAAAGCTAAGTAAAAATATATGCTCCTAGATATACAAGGAAGACAAGAAACTGTCAGTATTGATAGACTTAAGAAACCTTTTGTCGAATGAATACCCTTACCACAACAGTCTTCTTCCTCATCTGCCACACCTGAACAATCCAAACAAGAAAATAACGCATTCCCCAGCAACACTGTTACATCTCACACAGAGTGACCAAAATAGCAGAAAAGTTCATTGGCTTGTTAAATATACTCACACCAACATTTTCTTTTTTTAGCAGTTTTTATTTTTTTCATTTTACAGTTGCAAAACAAAGAACTGCAGGACTATTTGTGTATCTAACAAAATTATTGTTATAATCATTGTTAATATATAATGGGAGGCAAGGTTCTGGATATCGGTGGAATATCGCCTTTCTCTCATTAATTTCTTATTCTTTGTGTTGCTAAGGCTGGACCAGTCAAGTAAAGAAGTATTAGGCAAAACGTAGGTTCTCCATTAGTTTTATTTACAATATATACAAAGGTGTGGTATGTTGCTTTTTTGCAGCCATCTCATGTGGTATGAATTCATCGTTCTCCGTTACGCGACCCATTGCCTCAGGAGATGCGACAAGCGGACTAGCCAAGAGGCTCAGCCAGTGAAGTGTGCTCTGCGAGCAGTGCAGGTAAAAGAGAAAAGATCGAACCTTGTGGCTTCTTCCTTTTTATATAGTTTGCCATCGCGAGCCTCGTTGTGAGCTCGCGCATGGCAAATGGATGCAGGTGAGGTCTCGCTCCAGTCTCGGAGATAGCAATGGCTGCCACGAGATCTCACCTAATATGGTGCTGCTACAAGGGCTCCCCCTGAGTGCGGCAGTGCGAAAACAGAATAATTGGAGCAGGCACAAGAAGGAGCAAGGATGGCAACTGATCACAACCAACTAGATATGGTACAACAATGTGACAAGTCAAATAGAAAAATTATTGCAAGAAATATAAATTGGCATGCACAAAATTTGACAAA
>NW_026342986.1:0-335 GCF_001194135.2 Octopus bimaculoides | reverse complement strand
ATATATATATATATATAAGAAGAGCATCTAGCTGTAGAAACCATGCCAGCATGGAAAACATGTTAAAGGATGGTGATGATGATGATATACAGACACAAACATGTGGCTTAGTGGTTACGCTGTTGCACTCACAATCGTAAGATTGTGGGTTTAATTCCCAGACAGGGTGACGCATTATGTTCTTGAGCAAAACACTTCATTTCCCATTGCTCCAGTCCTCTTTTGATCAAGGGGGAGTGTTGGCCTGCTCGCCTAGCCAGCAGGTGGCATCATTTGATGGCTAAAGCAATACAAATGCATTGTAACAAATGATGTGTAACAGCATCTGATAGTCT
>NW_026342985.1:0-387 GCF_001194135.2 Octopus bimaculoides | reverse complement strand
ACACACACACACACACACACACACACATATATATATATATATATAACACAGTGTCTTTACGTTGGGTGGGGTGTTACCGTAAAAGTAGAGAAGGCTTATATGAAAATGTATTTCTTAGTTGGAACCGTATTTCTGTTCTGCGAGAATCTGTTTTGTTGGAATGCCACGACTGCATCTGAAGAAGATAAATATAGAATTGTTTTCGATTAAAACCTTCCCCACTGGCATTATTCCATATTGAACGATTTCGAAGTCAAGCTTTTCTATCTAAATTGAATCACAGTAAATATAGCAAACAGGACGATTTTTCTGAACAAATTCTGATAAAATATGGCTACCATTAGATTGCTGTAAATACGTCGAACCTTTTCAAATATTGTCAAGACA
>NW_026342984.1:0-533 GCF_001194135.2 Octopus bimaculoides | reverse complement strand
TGCAATTTGTCAATGCGTTATTTTGTAATGTTTGTGGTTTATTGGGCGATGCTTCGACGTATGTACTTGGGCGGTGTTTGATGACTCCATAACTCAAGTCTACTTTGATCTCAGGAAGGAAGGACGATGGAGTGAGCAACCACGTTCCATACATATCAAAGTCACGTTTTATTTCAATAGATTTAACATTGACCGACTGGTGACATTTTCCAGTGAACTGCAGTTGCTTCCCAGCATCGCTTTTATTGCCACACAAAACTAACTACAAAGGAACCGGATAAATTATAGGTTTCGCATTCAATTAATAAGACTTTCTAATTAAAACTAAGTAATCACGCTCAAGTTTAATCATACACATATACGCATACGCACACACGGTATGTGAATATGTGTGTGTGAAATATTTATATATATACATATATATACATATATATACTTATATATAAGCATATATAATGTATATGTATGCATGTATTTGTATCAAAATGTATACATATATATGTATATATATATATATATATATATATATATAT
>NW_026342983.1:0-1653 GCF_001194135.2 Octopus bimaculoides | reverse complement strand
ATATATATATATATATAATATACACACAGTTGCAAGCGTTGCTGCATAGTAAGATCCCTTCTCATAGAGATGTTTCCGGGTTCAGTCAAACAGCGTGACAGCTTGGGCAATACCATTTTCAATAGCGTCGGCCGGACCGAAACCTTGAGTAGAATTGACGTGTGGGCGTGTGTTTGTGTGTGTGTGTAGGTGTGTGTGTGTGTGTGTGTGTTTGAATGTTTGTGTGCATGTCTGTTTTTCACCCTCACTTGACAACCGGTGTTGGTTTGTTTACGTTTCCGTAACCTGTAAATTAGCAATTCGGCAAGAGAAACCAATAGAATGAATACCAAGCTTAGAGAATAAAAATAAAAATGAACAAATGCTGGGATCGATTCGTTCAACTAAAATTTTTCAAGGTGATGCTCCAGCCTGACCGCAACCTAGTGACTGAAACAAGTATAGGATAAAAGATTATATGTGTCATGCATTCGTATGATTAATATCAGTTGCAAATTTTGGCACGAGACCAGTAATTTCTAGGAAGGAAGTAAATCGATTACATCGACCCCAGTGCTCAACTAGCATTTATTTCATCGATTTCGAAAAGATGAAATGCTAAGTCGACCTCGGCCGAATTTGAACTCAGAATATAAAGGCGGACGAACTAAGCATTTCGTGCGGCATGTTAACGATTCCGCTCGCTCGCCGCCCTAAATGAGGTACTAATATCAGCAATATGAATAAAGCGGCAAGCCGACAGAATCGTTAGCACGCCGGACGAAATGCTCAACAACATTTCGTCCGTCTCAACGCTCTGCGTTGAAATTCCGCAGAGGTCGACTTTGACATTCATCATTTTGAGGTTGGTAAAGTAAATACCAGTTAAGTACTGGGGTCGATGAAGTCATCCTACTCCCTCTCCCGAATTGCTGACGCTGTGGTAAAAATTTCAAACCAAACTTAGTAACTCTTTGGTGTAAATCAGGAGTACTCAGCCAATTTTTGTTAATGGATCCCCTTGAAATACTACTTCATTCTGTCGGATCTCCGTAACTTTTCTATCTTCAAAAAATTGTTTTGTATAAACTTCTTTCAAAATTCCTATTTTCTTTCTCACATTCCCTTGTGTAGGTTGAACTATATAAAATGTTAGAGAAAGAATCCTAGTTGTTTCTTGCAATACATACCAATGCATAAATCTAAAGCAAAATATTTTCAAAGGCCCAAATTTAATATTCTATATCTTATTTTAATATTTAATATTCTATATCCCAAATTTAATATTCTATATCCCAAATTTAATATTCTATATCCCAAATTTAATATTCTATATCTTATAAGAACCTCCAGAAAGCGCTACATGCTGTTTATCAGTGGAAAGCAATCCTTAGTGATAGCTGATCCTATGGGAATTGCTACTTCGATGGTCAAATTTTTTTGTTCCCGACTCTAATGTTGTATTTGAAATCCGCTCATACATGTACGCTACTGTTGTTGTTTATATCATACGCTGCGTTCACTAATATCGTGTTGAAAGATAAATGGTGGGAGTTGTATATTCCACATAGGGGTAACATATTTCTGTTACGCCTATGTATAATATACATTTCTATAATGTAATTTCTTGTTTCGTTTATTCTTTTCTTTTCTTTTTTCTTTTTTTTTTTTTTT
>NW_026342982.1:0-457 GCF_001194135.2 Octopus bimaculoides | reverse complement strand
GCAGAGAGGTTGGAAGTGCGATGCGTTGAATTGCATCGACTTTAGCAGGAAGAGGTTTGACCCCATTAGAATCAACCAAATGTCCCAGAAAATTCAGGGATGACTGCCCGAAAAGACACTTGTCGGGATTAATCTTCACATTATAAGCGCGAAGACGCTGAAAACGTTGCGACAAATGGTGGAAATGATTCTCTTCCGTATCACTAGCGATGAGTATATCATCGACATAAGCGAATACAAAATCAAGTCCACGAACGACCTCATCCATAAACCTCTGAAAAGTGCTAGTAGCATTACGCACACCAAAACTCATAAATAGAAATTCAAAACAACCGAAAGGTGTAGTGATGGCTGTTTTAGGGATATCCTCTAGATTTACTGGTATCTGATGATAGGCCCGTACCAGCTCAATCTTAGAGAAAATGGTGCATCCATGCAGGTTCGCCGAGAAATCCTG
>NW_026342981.1:0-559 GCF_001194135.2 Octopus bimaculoides | reverse complement strand
ACACACACACACACACACACACACACACACACACACACACACACTAGTGGTTTAGGGTATTCGGGTCACGATCGTAAAGTCGTAAGTTCGATTCTTGGCGAAGTGTTGAGTCCTTGAGCAAGACACTTTATTTCACGTTCCTTCAGTGCACACAACTGGCAAAAATTAACTGTACCTGTAATTCATAAGGGTCAGCTTTCTCACACTGTGTGTCACGCTGAATCTCCCCGAGGACTATGTAACGGGTATTCGTGTCTTTCTGTTCTTGACCCTTATTTCGATATTGTTCTTGTATCTTTCTGTGGTTGTGTGTTCGTTCATGCTGTTACCATGGCGGCTGTTGTTGTTGTTGTTGTTGTTGTTGTTGTTGTTGTTGCAGCCGTTTCGGAAGTTACTTCAAAGACAGTATCAGCGCGAACAATAACGATCACGATGGCAACAACATGAACGAACATACAAACATAGAAACATTGCCGATCCCTTAATTATGTTTATATATATATATATATAAATCAAACAATAAGCAACACAGATTTCAAAAGTGATTGCAGTACGCACG
>NW_026342980.1:0-430 GCF_001194135.2 Octopus bimaculoides | reverse complement strand
GGTGGAGAGCAAGGAGTTAGCAGCGGCTGGAGAGCAAGGAGTTCGCAGCGGGTGGAGAGCATCAAACATTCCTGAGTATCGTTTTCCTTTCCGTTATTTTCCGTTAGTTTCCGTTAATTTCCGTTATTTCCCGTTACTTTCCGTTAGTTTCCGTTACTTTTCGTTATTTTCCGTTGCTTTCCGTTAGTTTCCGTTAGTTTCCGTTCCTTTCCGTTAGTTTCCGGTAATTTCCGTTAGTTTCCGTTTGTTTCCGTTGGTTTCCGTTACTTTCCGTTAGTTTCCGTTACTTTCCGTTATTTTCCGTTGCTTTCCGTTAGTTTCCGTTCCTTTCCGTTAGTTTCCGGTGATTTCCGTTAGTTTCCGTTTCTTTCCGTTGGTTCCCGTTACTTTCCGTTAGTTTCCGTTACTTTCCGATACTTTCCGTTACTTT
>NW_026342979.1:0-269 GCF_001194135.2 Octopus bimaculoides | reverse complement strand
TCAATCAATCCAATCCATGCCTGCATGGAAAGCAGATGTTAAACAATGATGATGATGAATTGAAAGAAAGACTGTGTATTACAAAAGAAATATGGTTACCATATTTGGTAAAGAGTTATTTCATTTCAATAAATGTTTAAAATCTCTATTTTCTCATTTTCCTTCCACAGATTTCAAAACGCAGCATTCAGTGCCTTGATATTTTAAACCTTGAGCAAATCCAAGCACTCTCAGATAAAACCTTGCTTAATCTCTTCTCCGAAATCACA
>NW_026342978.1:0-210 GCF_001194135.2 Octopus bimaculoides | reverse complement strand
TGTATATATATATGCATGCATATATGAGTATATATATCTGCACATATATATATATGCATATATATATATATACGTATATTTATATATAGATGTATACGTATAGCTATATATATGTGTATATACATACATGTATATATATAAAGATTTCTACTCAACCCCCACCCTTCCACACCCCTGACACCCTCCTCTTCAGCTCCCCCTCCCGATTCC
>NW_026342977.1:0-567 GCF_001194135.2 Octopus bimaculoides | reverse complement strand
TTTTGTGTTTTGGTTATATGGATAAGATTTTAAAACCCCAGTAGGTGTTTTGCTATTTTTAGAAATGATGACATTTCAGAGATTTTTTTGTGTTTTAGTTATAGGGATATGATTTTTAAACCCCGAGTAGGATAAATTTAATCATTGTTTGTTAAGAGTAGGTTTGAATTTCTTAATAAAGTCCTTTTCTTTGCATTTTCTCTCAATTTCATTCCGGTTGTAAAGTTTATGGAATGGAAATATAATAAAAGTTTGATGACCACATGTTGCCAGTTGGTTACTCAGTGGTATTTGGCGGACTTCTGGGTTTTTGATCTGTTGTCGATGCACCCGTGAGCGTTCCGATTGTGCACTACCTGTCTGGCCAACGTACAGTTTTTCACAATTAGGGCATTTGATGCAGTAGATTAGATTTCTACTTTCGCAGTTCATGTTCGCATTGGTGAATATTTTCCATGTTTTTGTGTTCATATATGGGCCGGTATGAATTTATCGGCATGTACCGCATCGGCTAGCAAGGAGAATATGTACTATTGTAGAGGATATAGAGACCAGAAATCAGCGCCT
>NW_026342976.1:0-550 GCF_001194135.2 Octopus bimaculoides | reverse complement strand
ACACAAACTTTTACACGCATACAAACACAATCACACAAACATACATATGCACATGTACATAAATAGAGACACATACATGCACCCGCTCAAACGCACACACATGCGCACACGCAGCCATACAGAGATATTCACAAACACGCACACGTGTGTGTGTGTGTGAGCGTGTGTGTGTATGTGTGTATGCGTGTGTGTGTGTGTGTGTAGTAGTGTGTGTGTGTGTATGTATATACCCCACCCATCACACGAAAATAACATATCTCATGCCACAAGGTATGAAATCATGTTAACAATAGAATGATCAAAGCGATTAACGGCAAGATAAACATATTTCTTTTCTTTCTCTTTCAAAGAACCGTGTTGTCTTTTTATTCTGTTCGTTCTATGTTTTATGTCTTTCTCTTCTCTGCTTTCTCTTTTTCTGCCAGATATTGATTCCAGTTTATGAGTAATAATAATAATAATAATAATAATAATAAAGAATGATGGTGATAATCACAACAAAAATCACAATATTATTGATAAAAATAATATACAAATATAGTATTATGTA
>NW_026342975.1:0-419 GCF_001194135.2 Octopus bimaculoides | reverse complement strand
TTGCTAGCTGGCTATTCATATGTTATGTTGGTGTATTGTTGTTAGCAGTGGTGGTGGTGGTGGTGATGCTGGTGGTGTTAGTTGTATCGGTTTTGTAGTTGGTGATAGCGGGGATATTTTTGGCTGTGGCAGTGGTCATATTGTTCTCGTTAATCATATTGCTGTTGCTGTTTTGTCTCAAATAAATCCTCATTGATCTAAGATCAAAAACACTTTACCCAGATTTTGAAATGCACAAGTGTACCATATTATCTCATGCCATTCTCTTCTATTATGTTAGATTGAGCAGCTCTTCTTGTTCATACTATTGTTGCGGCTGTTATTGGTTGTGATGATGTTGATGATAGAGTGATGGTCGTGAAGATTGACTCATACATACATACATACATACATGCATGCATACATACATGCATACATAC
>NW_026342974.1:1241-2166 GCF_001194135.2 Octopus bimaculoides | reverse complement strand
ATATATATATTAATATATATATATTCATAAATATTTATGCATACACACATGCACACATCTATGTGTGTGTGTGTGTCAGTGTTTATGTGTATAATATATGTGTGTATATATGTATGTACATACATACACATGAATGAGTGTAATTTTTTGCGTATGAATGTGATTTTTTGCGTATGAGTGTGTATTAGACAATATTATACATACGTGCTTCAAATACATGACGGTGAGAAAAATCTTCGACGAAGGGTTTTTAATCGAAACGTTAGACATTTCCATTTCAATTTATTTCAGCTTCGTGAACTCTTTATAATCAGTCAAAAACTATCAAAGATATCACACCTGTCTATTGCTGTATATAATATTTACGCAGGTGTGACAAATTCGTGGACAGTTGATGAAATTTATGCGTGACGCAACCGGGAAGTTTTTTTTAGCTGGCAAAGGGCATGCAACCACATCCTCCATGATGTGTGTGCGTGTGTGTGTATGTGTGTGTGCGCGCGCGTTTGTGTGTGTGTGCGCTCGCGCGTGTGTATGTATGTATGTATGTATGTATGTATGTATAGTCAATTCAAATAAACGAACAGCACAAATAAACGGTTAAAAAACGAAAAACAACCAGGAACGTGCACACAAGAAGTATATTAAGAGGGCGTTAACAGGAGCCATCGTTAACAACCGCTGGTGGTTTGCCCTGAAAATGGCAATCAAATCGGAATCTATTAGGTTTAGTAAAGAACTAGCGATAGATCGAAATAGAGTAGAGGGAGACTTAGTTAAGAAACTAGAAGAGGCACTTACAACTGGCAGCGCAACCAACGTTTTGGCTACGAGGATGGCCCTCGACCAACACCTCAACGCCAAACACGAAGGTTGCGTCGTCAGAGCTAAAATGCGTGCCTTAAGGAACGAAGGGATCGAAGCT
>NW_026342974.1:0-680 GCF_001194135.2 Octopus bimaculoides | reverse complement strand
ATAACCTCTTCTTCTTTGATTTTCAAAGAGATATTTATATCTGCAGGGCAGCTGAATTCTATGATGGTACATACCTTTGCCCCTCTGTCCCAAACGACAATATCCGGCCTGTTATGTTTACATTTGACAGAAGTTTTGATGGGAATATTCCACCAGTATTCCTTGGGTTCGTGTTTATGTATGTATTCCATAACAGAGGGATTTTCTAAGTTTATTTCAGGACAGTCTTTTTTGTAGATGGCATTGTAAATTGTTTTAGCAACATCGTGCCGCATAGGGAGGTAGTACCGTGACGACATTTTAGGACAACTGCTAATCACATGCGTAATGCCTTCCACAGAAACTTGACATAGCCTACACATGGGATTACAAGAGCGTTACTGTCTTTCTTGTTCACCAGGTACTTTGTAGTAATCTCCTGTTCCTGGATCGCAAACGCATAGCCTTCAAAGTGTGATGTGATGTTGCGGTCTTGTGTCCAAGAGAGTCTGCGCTTCGTGTCAATTCTACTGTCTTCTTCAAGCTTCCGGGCAACATACCTATGCATGGATTTTTGTTTTGTATGCTGAGTGCTTTCCATCCAGGTCTTCTCTGAGGTAAGAGAGCCCAACTGTTTTGGGGCTCTATAGGTGATCATCTATCTATCTATCTATCTATCTATCTATCTATCTATCTATCTA
>NW_026342973.1:0-229 GCF_001194135.2 Octopus bimaculoides | reverse complement strand
CGAGAAGTGAAAAAGTCTTTAACGTTTCGAGCCTACGCTCTTCCACAGGAGGGAACACAGAAAGAAACAAGGAGAAAAAATAAAAGAATGTGTAGTGGCTAGCGATCTATCATATGTGTGTTTGTGTGTGTGTGTATTTTGTATATATATATATATTTTTATACATTTTCAGCCTTGGTTTTTTTTTATCTCATTACGAAATCCTTATATTCACACGCTGATATATGAC
>NW_026342972.1:0-520 GCF_001194135.2 Octopus bimaculoides | reverse complement strand
TTGTTTATATATATATATTTATTTATATATATTTAATTATTTATATATATGACCGCAGCCACTTGGCTAAAACACATAAATAAATAAATATGTTTTTATATATATATATTTATTTATATATATATTTATAAATATATATATTTAAATATATATATATTTATACGTATTACTTATTTAAATATATATATATATTGTACTTGGGGATGGTCATGTTGCCAGTTTAGCCAATAAAAACACACGCACTGTATATTTGGTGTTAATTTTTTTTTTTTTTTTTCAGCTTTATATTACATTAATCTTAATCTTAATCTTATTTCGGCCAGAGTTCTTTCGTCACACTTCTGTGACCTCATCAGTGGTCCTTTGTTTCCTTCTTCTTTCTTATGTGTGTCTCACCTTGCTAACTATCAGCCATATATATATATATATATATATATATATATATATTTATTTATTTATATATATTTCTCTATATTTATTTATTTATATATATATATATATATATTTATATATATTTATT
>NW_026342971.1:0-235 GCF_001194135.2 Octopus bimaculoides | reverse complement strand
AGCAACGTTGTGAAGGAAAGTATCTTGTTTTAGGCATCATCCTTTAAATCTTAAGAAGGTCTTGCAAAGTTTTACACTCCCAGACACCTGATCATTTGTAGCACATGAATTAAGGATACGCATCCTCTCCCCAAGATCACCAAATTCAGCCATACTTTGCTACACATGGGTTGGTGTGTATCATATGCACGCATGTATGTGTGTATGGATGTGTGTATGTATGCATGTATACATT
>NW_026342970.1:0-321 GCF_001194135.2 Octopus bimaculoides | reverse complement strand
AGTGTTTATTTTTAAAGCTTGGTACATATTCTATCAGTCTCTTTTGCCAAACTGCTAAGTTACGCGGACATAAACACACTAACACCAGTTGTCAAGTGTTGAGGAGGAGGATGCAAACATGGAACACAAATATGCATCCATGGGGTGGTGTCCATGGATGTGTAACCATCTAATGAAGGCTTCACCATGACTCAAGCTCTCAATTCAAATCCATAAGAATGAAATTGGATGGTAACGAAGAGTCATGGGAATCCACGAAGGCAGTATGATCAAGAAGAGAAGAAGATATATACAGGGTGCAGTGAATAAATTGTCATCTAA
>NW_026342969.1:0-221 GCF_001194135.2 Octopus bimaculoides | reverse complement strand
AATAATAATAATGATAATAATAATAATAATAATAATAAACAAATAATTTGAAAAATAAAAATTACAGTAAAATTTTTAAAATGTAGAAGTAAAGCGAAAAGGATTTTTCCCTCTTCATATTTATTTTGTTTGTTTAATATTTGTTTTTTCTTAGGTTTTTTTCTTCTTCATTTTCTCTCTTCATTTAGGGGTGTTTTTTTTTCTTTAATTTCAAGTTTTTT
>NW_026342968.1:0-306 GCF_001194135.2 Octopus bimaculoides | reverse complement strand
TACATATATATATATATATACATATATACATACATACATATACATACATTTATACACACATATATATACATAGATATATATACATATATATATACATACATATATTTATATATACATACATTTATACATACATTCATATATATGTATATATATGCATGATGAATGCCGTCCACCTGTGACCAAGGAAGACCATTGCTGACTTTCGTGAACATTGTGCGCTCTAGGACTAGCTTATATTTTACATTTGCAGCTCTGCTTGTGGCTAATGAGCCCTGCTCTTGACAAGCATACACGACTGCAAACATT
>NW_026342967.1:0-374 GCF_001194135.2 Octopus bimaculoides | reverse complement strand
GGGGTGCAAGTGTACAGCTGCTACAGTATTCTTTTCAGGAAATCCAGTTGCATACATATAATCCCAAGGCAAGTAGACAACCACTACGTGGTGGTGGTGGTGTGGTGGTGGTAGTAACAGTAGTAGTAGTAGTAGTAGTAGTAGTAGTAGTAGTAGTAGTAGTAGTAGTAGTAGTAGTAGTAGTAGTAAAGTGAAGACGCGTGGTCGTAAGGCTGTGATTTCGATTCCTGGACCGGGCAACGCGTTGTGTTCTTGAGCAAAACACTTCATTTCACCGTTGCTCCAATCTACTCAGCCTACTGGCAAAAATGAGTAACCATACAATGGAATATATATACACCACAGATTCTAGGAAACCAATATTATGAGCTAAT
>NW_026342966.1:0-436 GCF_001194135.2 Octopus bimaculoides | reverse complement strand
TTGTTTATCTTTTCTTCCCACTCTCTTTTTCTCTGTCTCTTTCTCCCTGTATCTTTCTCTTTCTCTCTCACTCTCTCCCCCTCTCTCACTCTCATTGAATCAAGCTCTATCTCCCTTTCAACCTCTCTTTCTATTTATCTCTTTCCTTTTATCACTCTTAACATCCGTATGTCTGTCCCCCATCTCTCTCGCTCTTACTTTCACTTTCTCCCTCCCTCTACCTCTCTCTCTCCCCCTCTTTCAGTCTCTCATCTCTCTGTCTCCTCCCTCTCTCTTTCTCCTTCCTACCTTAACTAATTAGAGAGAGTAATTTCCTCATATTAAACAATAGACCCAACGAACAAGAGAGACCAGAACAAAGGACTGATGGTAAAATGAGAAAGACACACACAGAGAGGACTAGAAAGGAGTGAGGCGTTCAAGAAAGAGAATACGG
>NW_026342965.1:281-1826 GCF_001194135.2 Octopus bimaculoides | reverse complement strand
GTTACCAGTGTCGCCTTACTGGCACTTGTGCCGGTGGCACGTGAAAGAACTTTCGAGCGAGGTGGTTGCCAGTGCCACTGAACTGGTTCATGTGCAGGTGGCACGTAAAAAACACCATTTAGAGTTTGGCCGTTGCCAGTACCGCCTGACTGGCCCTCGTGCCGGTGGAACATAAAAGCATCCACTACACTCTCGGAGCGGTTGGCATTAGGAAGGGCATCCAGCTGTAGAAACTCTGCCAGATCAGATTGGAGCCTGGTGCAGCCATTTGGTTCGCCAGTCCTCAGTTATCATCCAGCCCATGCTAGCATGGAAGGCGCACGTTAAACGATGAAGATGTTTTTATATATGTAATATTTATGTATATATGTATATATATCTTATACATATGATATATATATTTATAGATTATATATATTATATATATATATATAGATAGGTACTTAGATAGATTATATATTATATATATATATGTATAGGTTATATATATTGTATTTGTATATATATATATATATATAGAGAGAGAGAGAGAGAAAGAGAGATTATAAGATTATATATATTATCATCATCGTTTAACATCCGCTTTCCATGCTAGCATGGGTTGGGCAATTTGACTGAGGACTGGTGAACCAGATGGCAATTATAGTGGAGGCGCAATGGCCCAGTAATTACGGAAGCAGGACTCACGGTTGGAGGATCGCGGTTTTGATTTCCAGACTGGGCGTTGTGTGTGTTTATTGAGCGAAAACACCTAATGTTCCATGAGGCTCCGGCTGGGGTTGGTGGCGACCCCTGTTGTACTCATTTGCTCCAACTTTCTCTCACTCTTTTATCCTATTTGTTGAGCAACACTGTGATGGACTGGCGTCACGTCCACCTGGGGGGAACATATACACCATAGAAACCTGGCTAGGCTTTAAGAGGGCGCATAAAATATAAAATATATATTTATATATATATGTATATCGATCATACGTATATTATATATATAATACATATATATAATATATTTTTTGGCTAATTTCTGAAGGAAAATCGGCATTTATTTTATATTTACTACCGATAAGTTAAAGCGCACATGCGCGGTATAGTTTGAAAAATTAAGTGTGTAAACGCGGGTTGTATTTCCCTATGACTCGTGTTTACTCGCTTGTTCGTGGTACTTTGCTGAAGAAAGTTGCCCAAGTAAGATTTATTTTTATCTTGCTAAATAACTTGAAACCATGGTACAGAGTATAGACTGGTAAAAGTTTTTATTTTTCATTCTCTTTCGAAATTATCCCTATTTTTGTGGTATAGTTTTTTGCTGCTCTTTCTAGCGGGTTAGATGTCCTATTATAGGCATCTCTGTATTTTAATGTATATATATATATATATAGATTATATATATAATATATATATATTCATATATATATATTCATATATATATATATATATACATAGACTATATTTATATTATATTTATATATATAGATTACATTTATATATATATTATATATATATGTTTATATATATATATATATATATATATATATATGGATTATA
>NW_026342965.1:0-271 GCF_001194135.2 Octopus bimaculoides | reverse complement strand
ATTATATATATATATATATATATATATATATGGATTATATATATATGGATTATATATATATAGATTATATATATGGATTATATATATATAGATTATATATGGATTATATATATATAGATTATATATATATATATAGATTATATATATAGATTATATTTATATATATATTACATATATATATATTATATATGTATATATGGACTATAATTATATATATAGAGATTATACATATGTATATAGTAGATATATATATATATATATATATATATAT
>NW_026342964.1:0-303 GCF_001194135.2 Octopus bimaculoides | reverse complement strand
TTTTTTTTTTTTTTTTACTTACTATACACTTGTTAGGCTTCAGCTCTCTTTTATTGTTGTTATGTTGTTGTTGACCCATTCTACTGTTGTACTTTATGTATTCAACAACTGAAAAGGGAAACTCCAAATGAAGAAGAAGAAAAAATGAAATAAACGGGCTGCATATTAATGTCTTTCTTTTCCATATCCCACTTTTCTTGTTAAATCTGTGAGAGACTCAAATTTACTCATTATTATTATTTATTAATTATTCTAAAGAAATTGTTATCTCTTTAAGTTGTCTTATTATTATTATTATTATTA
>NW_026342963.1:0-216 GCF_001194135.2 Octopus bimaculoides | reverse complement strand
CCCAGAGTATGGTTGCTTTCTCGTTATTATTATTATTATTATTATTATTAATATTTATTTATTTATTTTCTCTTTATCAAAGGTTTTGTTGGAGCTCCTGGGGTCTTACATGCGTAGCGGGCTTACTATCTGCAGCCTACGGTACCATGTTATTCGTTCTTTTCAGCTATCTGATCTATCTATCTATCTATCTATCTATCTATCTATCTATCTATC
>NW_026342962.1:0-297 GCF_001194135.2 Octopus bimaculoides | reverse complement strand
GTAGTAGTAGTAGTAGTAGTAGTAGTAGTAGTAGTTTTAGTAGTAGTAGTTTTAGTAGCAATAGTGTCACTGGTAGCAGTAGCAGCAGCATCAGTAGTAGTAGACTGCATATACATTGATTTAGATAATGAACATAGTTGATGGAAACTGTATGAAAGGGCGTAGAATATATGTGTGTATGTGTATGTGTATGTGTATTTGTGTCTGTCGGGTATCACCATTTGATTAGCGGTGTCGGTTTGTTCACATCCTCGTAACTTAGCAGTTACGAATGAAATAGGGACTAAACATTAAAAA
>NW_026342961.1:0-333 GCF_001194135.2 Octopus bimaculoides | reverse complement strand
AAACAGGTTTTTCAAGAAAAAAATTTTCAATCACAAACAAAATACACAAAACAAAAATTTTATCTTTTTTTTAACCTTTGTATGAAATATTTTTTAAATTTCTAAAGTACATCCCATGAAATATGTTTTCTTTCAATAACATCAATTCTTTAGATTCAACGTTGATGTATGATCAAGATTGAAACAAGAAAAGTAAGAAGAAAAAAGGAGAAAAACTTTTTAAAATAGGAAGGAAAAAAACAGTAAGACTTGTTTATATGTTACAAGTAATAATAATACAAAGTGGTGACTAAAAGTGACTTTCTTCAAAAAAGACCAATTTTTAACCAAAAA
>NW_026342960.1:0-291 GCF_001194135.2 Octopus bimaculoides | reverse complement strand
CTGCACCGTTCGAGTGGAATTCGAACATATGTGCGTCCGTTTGGCCTCCCTCTGCACCGTTCGAGCGGATTTGGAACGTACGTGCATCCGTTCGGCCTCCCTCTGCACCGTTTGAGCGGAATTCGAACGTACGTGCTTCTGTTCGGCCTCCCTCTGCACCGTTCGAACGGAATACCAACGTACGTGCGTCCGTTTCACCTCCCTCTGCATCGTTCGAGAAGAATTCTAACGTACGCACGAACATTCGGCCTCAGTCTGCACCGTTGGAGCGGAATTCGAACGTACGTGCCT
>NW_026342959.1:0-216 GCF_001194135.2 Octopus bimaculoides | reverse complement strand
AGAGAGAGAGAGAGAGAGAGAGAGAGAGAGAGAGAGAAAGGAAATAAGGAAGGCTATTGGACGCAGGAAGAGTAGGAAAGAAAGAAAGAAAGAAAGAAAGATGAGTGAAGTGAAAACTAAACAGAAGAATAATGCTGTAGTTGCTGAGTTTGTTGCGGAGTGTTTGAAGAAAAAGAAATGGTAGCAAATTTGCAGTTGTTGTTGTTGTTGTTGTTG
>NW_026342958.1:0-478 GCF_001194135.2 Octopus bimaculoides | reverse complement strand
TTGAAGTATTTCCCTTGATAATTATATACACTCACTAATAACTTGCAAGGCACCTTCAACTTAATTTCATTTTTGTTTTCTGTGCACATAATAATGACACACTACTTTTAAAAAATCATATCTTAGACTTATAGAAGACACAACGTACATCATTCGGGTAATTCATTCCTGTGAAACTACGCAGTAATAAACGCATAATTAATATTTTATAACCTTGAAGACATACAGGGTTACACACTGCACGCCACGCATCCACTCGTTAATTTATGACATTATACTCTAGCATTGAAAGTCGTTTCATCCGTTTCGTAAAAATAGCGGATATGTGTGTGTGTCAGTTTGCGCGCGCTTGAGGTAACTGAGTGTGTGCGAAAATGTGTGTAAGAGTATATATACTCGTATAACATGCGCAGAAGCACACATACATAAATGCGGAACTCTCTTTCTCTCTCTCTCTCTCTCTCTCTGCCTATATATA
>NW_026342957.1:0-395 GCF_001194135.2 Octopus bimaculoides | reverse complement strand
CACACACACACACACACACATATATATATATATATGAACATACACACAGGCACGCACACACGCACTCACGCACGCACACACACACACACATATATATATATATATATATAAGAATAAGTGCGTATACGTGCCTGTACGTTTATGTCTGTGGTTCATGGCTTTCTTTTACCATCCACCTATATCACCGTTTCCAACATATGCCTAGCATTATCATAGCTACCGATGTTTTACATATGAATCATTTAGTACATTTTCTTATTGATGGATATACATTTCAGTTGATTACGTCTATGTTTTCAGTATTTTTACAATAGCTATTGCACTCGATTTCATAAGCAATACCAATTGCTACATTCGGGAGTGCTTTCTTCAAATGTTTATTTGTACACTGTGAT
>NW_026342956.1:0-408 GCF_001194135.2 Octopus bimaculoides | reverse complement strand
CCTACCTACCTACCTACCTACCTACCTACCTACCTACCTACTTATCTACCCACCTACCTACTTCCCTAACTACATATATTCATAAATCCATACGTACATACATAAATACATACATAAATACATACATACATACATGCATACATGCATACATACATACATACATACATACAAGTAGACACATTTATATGTATTAGTCTATATGTCTGTGTGTGTGTATGTATGTGTGTAGGTATGTGTGCACTTCTAAATATCTTTAGGTATGTTTAATTATTTATGGCAATGCACTTAAGAAAGCACATTCTATTTATTTGTCTGTCTTTATCTCTGTAGCTCCACCTCTTTGCCCACGTCTCACTATCTCTCTCTTTCCATTCCTATTCCTCTTCCTCTATCTCTACACACACACAC
>NW_026342955.1:0-251 GCF_001194135.2 Octopus bimaculoides | reverse complement strand
AGTAGTAGTAGTAGTAGTAGTAGTAGTAGTAGAAGCAGTTGTAGTAGTAGCAGCAGCTTTAATTGTAGTAGTAGTAGTAGTAGATTTAGTTGTAGAGGTGGTGGTAGGAGTAGTTGTAACGGCAGTAATTGAGGTAGTAGATTTAGTTGTGGTGGTGATAATAGTTGTGGCAGTGGTAGTAGCAGTAGTAGTATTAATAGCAGTAGTTGTGGTGGTGGTGGTAGTAGTAGTAGTAATAGTAGTAGTAGTAA
>NW_026342954.1:0-336 GCF_001194135.2 Octopus bimaculoides | reverse complement strand
TTATCGCGTCGGATGAAATACTTAGCAGCGTTTCTTTCGGTTCTTTACATTCTGAGTTCAAATACTGCCAGGGCCAACTTTGCCTTTCATCGTTTGGGGTTCAAGTACCAGTTGACCTCTGAAGTAGGTGGCTATAGTAAGAGGGTCTTGCCACGTTGCAGCGTAACGATATCTGGCACACAATGCATACAACACGTACATGTGTGTGTGTGTGTGCGTACGTGCATGAGTGTGTGTTTGTGTGAGTGTGCATAGACACAATCAAACACACATATATAAACAGAGAGAGAGAAAGAAATATTGAGATTTATACGTATTTAAAATAAGAATATATAT
>NW_026342953.1:0-313 GCF_001194135.2 Octopus bimaculoides | reverse complement strand
CTAGAAAGGCTGAAAGGCAAAGCTGACCTTGGTGGAATTTGAACTCAGAATGTAAAGACAGATAAAACACTGTTAAACATTTTGCTCAGCATGCTAACAATTTAGCCAACTTGCCATCCTGCCTCTAAATTAAATTTCTAATTTGCTTAAATAGTTCAATGAATTACAGGTGTCTGGACATTAATATAAATGATACAAGTTTATTAATACTGTACTATTCAAGTTACGAGTCAGTATGAGGTACCTGTAATTAGAGTAGAGGTGCATGGCTTAGTGGTTAGGATGTTGGACTCATAATTGGAAGATTGTGGTT
>NW_026342952.1:0-239 GCF_001194135.2 Octopus bimaculoides | reverse complement strand
GTGTGTGTGTGTGTGTGTGTGTGTGTGGCAGTGTGTGTTACTTATATGAGAACATACACATGTAAATATATGCTACATGAAAAAATATATATACACACATGCACACATATATATTTGTATGTATGCATGTTTGGTGCGTGTGGCATACGTATGTACATGAAAGTACGTCTGAAGGTATGTAATGAATACGCTCTTAAAATATGTAAGCATTTTTTAAATATTTTTCGAAGTTTAATCAA
>NW_026342951.1:0-239 GCF_001194135.2 Octopus bimaculoides | reverse complement strand
TTTGTGTGTATGAGTGAATGTGCGTGTGTATATGTGTGAATGTGTGTGTGATTGTGTGTGTATATATGTGAATATGTGTGTATATATGTGTGTGAATGTGTGTGTGTGTGTATGAGTGAATATGTGTATGTATGTATGTGTGTGTGTGTATATATATGTGAATGTGTGTGTATATGTGAGTGTGTGTGTGTGTATATTTGAATGTGTGTATGTGTATATATATGAATGTGTGTGTATAT
>NW_026342950.1:0-375 GCF_001194135.2 Octopus bimaculoides | reverse complement strand
TCTGTGTGTATACACAAGCACACGTACACATATATATATATCCCCCTTATATACCCCTGTCGTTCTAATTCCTCCTCACTCTCCCTCAATTTCTATCCGTCTCTTCTCTTTTATCGTTATATATATTTTTTTTTTCTATTTAGCAAAATGAGATATTAAAGAAAAAAAAAGCAGTCAACTCTATTATCTTTATTGTTATCTTGTTTAATTCTCTATCATCTTTGTTCACCGTGAGAGGAAAGCATCTTCGCAAAGAATTAAATCGCAATTAAACTATGTCTGCTCCGGATATTCAATGAAATGTGTTTTGGTTGTTGTTCTTGTGTTTTTTACTTATTTATTTTTTCCATTATTATTATCATTATTATTATTATT
>NW_026342949.1:708-837 GCF_001194135.2 Octopus bimaculoides | reverse complement strand
GTTTGTGTATATGTGTGTTTGCATTAATGTCTTTGCATGCATGTGCATATGTATGTTTGGGTATGCGTGTATTTATGTATATATATATATATATGTATGCATAAATGTAGATATATGGATGTATGTGCT
>NW_026342949.1:0-698 GCF_001194135.2 Octopus bimaculoides | reverse complement strand
ATATATATATATGTATGCATAAATGTAGATATATGGATGTATGTGCTTATGTATGTATGTGTGTGAAGGTGTGTGCATATGTATATGTGTATATACGTGTATATATGCATGTATGTGTACATGTATATAAGTGTTCATGTATGTGTGTATATGTAAATATGCTTGTATGCATATATAGATGCATGGGTGCGTGAATATATATATATGTATCTGACTCAACATTCATATGTGTGTGTGTGTGCATGTGCATGTGTGTGTGTATGTGTGCATGTGTGTGCACATGTTTATGCTTCCAAAGGTGTGTGGCTTATTTAGCTGTTCATTCACTACATTTTTGTTTGTCGTTGGTTTTATATATCTTGCGTTGTTGTTTTCTATGTATATCTAATAATAGTAATAGTAGTATTATTAATTCTAGTAGTAGTAGTAGTAGTAGTAGTAGTAGCATTCGTTGCTGTTGCTGTTGCTGTTGTTGTTATTGTTGTTATTGCTGTTGTTGTTGTTGATGTTAATGTTGTCCTTCCTTTTCAATTTGGCAGCTATTTGTTTGAATTCAAATGTACGGATTGGAAAATTAATTCTCCGGCAACAACAAAAGCCTCTGTCGTAATGTTGTCAGTGTAGTCGTTGACAATGGAAGATAGAAGAGGAAACACTTGTTAACATTTGAATAAATACATTTTTTACAGTTATTTATT
>NW_026342947.1:0-722 GCF_001194135.2 Octopus bimaculoides | reverse complement strand
CCGTGAGGTACCAAAAGATGTGCAGATTAGTTACAATCAGTTCAGTCCGTCATTAGTGAATAATTGTGTATGAGATGTGTGTCTGCCAAGTTTGTGCCAAAACTGCAGTAAACAGCTGAAGTGTGCTAGAAGGCCAAAGCATAATGCGCATGCACAGCAGAGTTCAAGGTCAAACTGTCTCAAGCGACTTTACTCTTCGTGTTTTAGCTTCGTTACTATGGCAACAGTCAGGATGCTTATTGATCAGATCACGTATGTATGTCATTCAGTTCATTTCAAAATTTCTTGCCAATAGAGAAAGAATCGGTTTCTAACCTAGATCCAAGCCTCCTTCATTAGAATTTGAACATCAACAACAAGGTATTTTTGTATGTATGTGTGTATGTGTGTATGTATGTATGTATGTATGTATGTGCGGATTTATATGTTTCATGTATGTATTCTCCTGCATATTCTTCCATATCTAGACATGCTCATATATATTTAAATGATAAACTTCTGGAAAGTTTTACAGATGTTTACAGTTCTGTTGATAGATTGGATCTGTAGTCTTCGAATTAGCTTTCTCCTTTCTGGATTCGCGAAGCCTACATTTTCAAGATTGGTATTTAGGTAGTGTTTTACATATGTCAAGGCCTCAATAATTACAGGTATAAACCTGAACTTGCTATCTGGATATGTATGTATATCGATGTGTGTGAGTGTGTCTGTGTATATATATA
>NW_026342946.1:0-235 GCF_001194135.2 Octopus bimaculoides | reverse complement strand
TCTTCCTTTTTATCTTCTTTTTCTATCTTCTTCTTTTCCGTCTTTCTTTTCAATTCTTTACTTACCTTTTCGTCCTCTGCTTTTCTTTCAATTTCTCTTTTGTTTTTTTACTCTGCCTTTTCATATTTCTTTCAGTCTTTCTTTCCAATTTTTCTTCCTTTTCCTATCTTCTTTCGATTTTTCTTGCTTTTCTTTCATTTTCTATTCTGCTTTTCCATTCTATTTTCTCTTTCAT
>NW_026342945.1:0-385 GCF_001194135.2 Octopus bimaculoides | reverse complement strand
AAAAAAAATTACGAAAGAGAAATGGTATCGTCATCATCATCACCATCATCATCATCGTCAGCTTGATCATCATCATCATCATCATCATCGTCGTCGTCATTCATCACCACCGTCATCATCATCATCGTCGTAATCACGCGCACCACCGCCACCATTGCTCATGCCTGAGTCACGTGGTCTACTTTCACTTCTGTCTGTTCGTCGCGCACAGCTTCCTCGTCCTTTTTCATCATTCCTTCGTCTCTTTCGTTTTTTTTCTTTAGCAACATTCCCCCTCACCTTTTTCTAACCGTCTCCACCTGTCCTTCCTCTTCGTTCCTTTTCTTCTTCCTCTTCGTTCCTTTTCTTCTTCCTCTTCATTCCTTTTCTTCTTCTTCTTCTTCTT
>NW_026342943.1:0-656 GCF_001194135.2 Octopus bimaculoides | reverse complement strand
ATATATACATATATATATACATATAAAAATCACTACGAAGACCTTATAAACTGTTTATCTATCTACATACATACATACATACATACATACATCTATATGCACGGACATATTAGACTGATGAACGCATGCCACCTGAAACTTGTATGTTACAGCTAACATTTTATTTGTAAAACATGAGGTTCTCTACCAAAAATTATTGAGAAACATTTAAGATTAATACTAAATAATTTTGAGATATAACTTCACAGAGATACACAATCGCATACACACACGAAGACTTTATGTCTTGTATAGTATACGCAAGCTGAAAGTGTTGGAGAGTCTCGGAGTTTCACTGAATCGTTGCTCCACAGTTTAATAATAAAAAAAAAGCAGCTTTAAATAAATAATTAAATACACTTCTCTAGGGTATTGAGTGCATTTTAAAGCTCATTGTACTTTAGAAAGGTGTCTGCGCAGTATATATTTCTATCCATACTCACGTCTGTAAAATTTATAATGCATATCTATCTGTCTGTTTGTCCGCCAGCCTCAGCCGTATTTAATCTGTGTATTTGTTTCTGTATGTATATATTCATGCGGGCACACACACAAGCGTTTATTTGTGTGTGTGTGTATATGATATGGTATATATATATATATATATATATATATAT
>NW_026342942.1:802-1825 GCF_001194135.2 Octopus bimaculoides | reverse complement strand
TATATATATAGAGAGAGAGAGAGAGAGAGAGATAGATAGATATTCGTGCATATATCGAAAGAGACCAATCAAATTCAATTAGATATGTTAAATCATTTTTTGGGGCTATCATTAATTAGGAAATGGAAAAACCATCAAACGTGTACGGGAAAATGATTATTTGTACGTTATATACGTAGTGTATTTATACGTGTCTGTATATACGTGCTCGTATGTATCTGTGTGTATACATATATGTGTCTGTTAATATGTGCGTTTGTATGTGAGAGAGGTGGGTGCAGTTACGTGGATGTGTTATTTGTTTGTGAAAATATACCAGCAACAAGATGGCGAAAATTAGCAAAAAAATAACCGAGTATTAAAAGCCGATTAGTGTCAAACACAGAAAGTAGTATCATATTATTATTATTATTATTATTATTATTATTATTATTATTAGTGGGTATTGTTTTAAATAATTTAGTTCATTCTGGGTTTTTTTTAGTATATGTAAAGTTTTTCTCTTTTTGAAGTTCATTTTCCCTATTCCGTACATATTTTATATAGAATGTACATACAAGAGTCAAACAAATTTTGTCATTCATATCGATATGATTTTCCAGTATATGCATATGCATATATGTATGCACTTACAAATGTATGTATACAAAAACACACGTATGTAATGTATGGAGTGCGCGCGCGCGCGCATCTCTGTGTGTATGTATGTATGTAATATATTTATATATATATATATATATACCAGTTTCTAGTATTTTCGACTCTTGATAGAGTCACGGCACTGTTTTATCTTTCAAAATATTGTATGGCACGACATTAAGCTCAGTTATTATAACTACCTCCTCATGGAATATATATATATATATATATATATATAGCAAATTTTAGAGGTAATACTTGATAATTGCAAGCACCTGTATATGCCAGATAGTGGCCGAAATGAAGCATCTGGCAAAATTTTTTTAGCTTTTAATTTATATATATATATATATATATATATATATAAAACAAATAATAAATGAG
>NW_026342942.1:0-792 GCF_001194135.2 Octopus bimaculoides | reverse complement strand
TATATAGGTGCATATCTGGGTACAGGACATTGCAAACAAAACGTAGACAAAAAAATAATAATAACCAGAGTACAGAATACACAGAGGCCACATAGAGAACATTTTCCTTCATCAGCTACCCCCATTCTAACACACACACACACACACACACACACACACACACACACACACACACACACACACATATGTAATGTATAATAGAGACAAAATCCATACAAAATGAATAACTTGAAAAAAAAAAGAGTGTCAGACTTTGAATTGCAATTATGCGTGACTGCATTTAGATATGGTTTAATGTGTTAGTTTCTTAAATTTGGCGATTAACCCCACTCACACACATGTACACACACACATATCCTTTGTACTATTAGCACAAAGCCTGAAATTTGGTGGGGGGAGGGGCCAGTCGATTAGATCGACCTCAGTACATAACTGCTACTTAATTCATCGACCCCGAAAGGATGAAAGGCATAGTCGACCTCGGCGGGATTTGAACTCAGAACATAAAGACAGACGAAATACCGCTAAGCATTTCGCCCTGCGCGCTTAACGTTTCTGCCAGCTCGCCGCCTTACACAGACATATGTATGCAAGTTTATTTAGTGTACGCCTACACATGAATTTTTCTTTTTTTCTTACTTTTTTTGTTTTGTTTTGTTTTGTTTAGCTCGCCTTTTCACTGGGTTATATAAATTCAGAATGCTAAATTCTATGTATCTTTAGAGAAATTACCAGAATACTAGCTTGTATGCATGCATACACACACACACACACACACACACACACACACAC
>NW_026342941.1:481-666 GCF_001194135.2 Octopus bimaculoides | reverse complement strand
TACATGCGCACGCACACATATATATACATACATACACATGCATACATATATACATACATAAATACATACACATACATACAGATAAAATTTTCCATTCGTTTATCAAGTATATGTGAGCCTGTCCAGACATGCTAGTATATGCATGAAAATACGTGCACAAAACAAAAAATACAAATCTACACACA
>NW_026342941.1:0-439 GCF_001194135.2 Octopus bimaculoides | reverse complement strand
ATACATACATACATAATACATACATACATACATACATACATACATGTAAAACACTCCAGGAGTTTATCATTTAGGTATTTATGAACATGTGTAGATATGTAGCTATATGCATTAGAGTACATATATAAAACAAAACCTACTATATGTATCTATGTATGCATGTATGCATGCATGGACGTAGGCATGTATGCATGTATGACTGTATGTATCTATGTATGCATGTATGCATGCACATATATACATATATGCATGCATATATGTATGTACGCCTGTATATATGCATGTATGTATGCATGTATGTACGCCCGTATGGATTACGTATGCTTGTATGTACGCCTGTATGCATGCATGTATGCATGTATGTATGTAAATATGAATGCATATGCATGTATGCATTATGTATGTATACGTGCATGCATGTATATATATATATATATAT
>NW_026342940.1:0-840 GCF_001194135.2 Octopus bimaculoides | reverse complement strand
TTTACTGTTATTCGCATTTTATCTTCTTTATCTTTTTTTTTCATTTATCATAAATTTTCTTTTTATTTATTTTTATCTTTTTTTATTTTTAGCTACTGTCATTGTATTAGTAAATATAAACCTAGGAAATGATAGTGTCTATAACACTTTATCAACCAGATTTGAATTTTTTTTTTCCTTCGTTTGTTTGTTTACTTACCATTAGCACCAGGTTTCTAAGAGCAACTTGAAAAATAACTCACTGGCTTATTTAATGTTATCATATTTAACGTAGTCTGTATCAACAATCTCTAATTAGTAACACTTATAGGGATAGGAAAAGTCAACATTAACTCAGTGGCTAGTATTTATCTTTTTAAGATCATTTCATGAAAGGGAGACAATTCGAGATTGTTTTAATCTTATTTCACCTCTTCAATGTAACATAGTCTTCCCTGTACTTGCCAAAGTATGATTAAGAGATTTGTTAAATAGATGTAAATAACTGTACATGTGGTGTGAAATATTTAGATACAAAGCTGCAGACATGGTTAGATAATTGCTTCCCAATCACAAAGTTCTGGGCTCAGTTCCATTGTGTGGCACCTTGGGCAAGTGTTTTCTATTATAACCTGAGGCAAACCAAAGCCTTATGAGTGGATTTGGTAGATGGAAACTGTAAGAAGCTTACTGTATCTTCTAACCATCGCATGTCACTTTCTTATGAAATTTTCCCATTTTCCCCTCCAATCCATTCACCTAATCCAATCTTCTGTGTCACTTCACCTATATTCACACAGCCACCAGGAAATTTAAATATGTTGTATGAAATTGTAACATAAAAGGAAATAAATTTTGGGG
>NW_026342939.1:0-265 GCF_001194135.2 Octopus bimaculoides | reverse complement strand
TCATGTCATTACAACTTGTTTACGCACATGTAATTTAAGGACAACTATTAATGTTGCCAGTTGCTTGCTGTCTGCTACGAATTAATCAAACTCGACTCTGTAGAGATACAAGATCCCATTTTTTTTTTATCACAGACAAGTGTGAGCCGGGATATTGCATCGAAATGTACATAGGTCATTAAACAAGTCTTTGCGACGGATCGCGTTGTAGCTCGTATTTAAATTTATATATATATATATATATATATATATAAACAATATATGA
>NW_026342938.1:0-267 GCF_001194135.2 Octopus bimaculoides | reverse complement strand
TATTAATTAATATCATTTTAATACCAGGAAACCAGCACATTAAAAGAATCCGAAGATTCAGAAAAAATTTTCTGAGATCTCAAAAGGATTATAGTATATTTATATACTATTTATGGCAGTCAGTACTGAAGAGAAACAGATATTTTCAGTAAGAAAATGTTGATTTTGAAACCATGGTCTACAGATAACCTAGTAATTTTAATTTTCATTAGTCTCACCCGCCTGTTTTTGCTTCGCTGAATTTTCTTTGAGAATTTTTAAGTGATC
>NW_026342935.1:0-338 GCF_001194135.2 Octopus bimaculoides | reverse complement strand
TAATACATCCATTTGTTGTTAACACCACCTGTCTTCGTCTGTTGTTTTTTCGTGAATTCTCCTATATCTTTATACATATACGTATATATATATGTATATATATATATATAGACATGTATATATGTCTGTGTGTCTCTGTTGTGTACGTATGTATATATATATATACATGTATACATACATATATTTATGTATGTATGTGTGTGTGTTTGTGTATTATACTACATGCATATGCACATATGTATGTACAGTGAAATTATTTAATACATTATATTTTTGATCAAGTTAATAATCATCTATATATATAAAAATGAGAATGTGTGTCTGTCTGTCTGTGTGAA
>NW_026342934.1:0-1104 GCF_001194135.2 Octopus bimaculoides | reverse complement strand
TTGCTGCTATTGCTACTGCTGCTGCTGCAACTGCTGCTGTTACTCCTACCACTTCTGCTGCTGCTGCTTCCCCTGCTGCTACTACTGTTACTACTGCCGCCGCTGCTGATATTTCTTTTGTCACCGTTGTCATTTGTTACAATACGTGTTGTTGCTATTGTTGATTGCATTGTGGTAATTGTTATTGTTGTTATGGCTATTGTTATTGTTGTGGTGGTAGTGATCATTGCTGTTGCTATTGTTTTTGCTGCTGTTTTCATTTCTGTTGCTAATTGTTGTTACTACTGCTATTGTTGCTCCCGTTATTGTGGTTGATATTGCTGTCGCAATCGTTGTTGCTGCTGGAGTTATTGCTGATGTTGCTATTGTAGTTATTGTTATTTCTATTGTTGCTATTGTTATTGCTATTATTCTTGTTCTTTCTATTGTTGTTGCTATCGATGTTGTTGCTATCGATGTTGTTGCTATCAATGTTGTTGCTATCGATGTTGCTGCCATCGATGTTGTTGCCATCGATGTTGTTGCTATCGATGTTGTTGCTATCGATGTTGTTGCTATCGATGTTGTTGCTATCGATGTTGTTGCTATTGTTGCTATTGTTATTGCTATTATCCGTGTTCTTTCTATTGTTGCTCCTGTTGCTATCACCGTTGTTGCTCCAGTTACTATAACTGATTATTGCTGTTGCCATCGCTGTTGTAGCTGGAGTTGTTGCTCTTGATGCTATTGTACTTACTGTCATAGCTATTATTGTTGTTCTTTCTGTTGTTGTTGTTGCTATCGCTGTTGTTGCTCCCGTTATTGCTGTTGTTATTGCTGTCATAACTGTTGCTATTGTTTTTGCAGTTATTTTTGTAATGGCTATTGTTGCTATTGTTGTTGTTGTTGGCGTTTTTACTGCTTTTGCTCTTCTTGTTGTTGCTGCAGATGCTGCTGTTGATATTGTTGTTGCTGTTGTTGTTATCGTTGTTGCTGTCACTGTTATTGCTACTGTTGCTTCTATTGTTGCTATAGCAATAGTAGATGTTGCTGCTATTATTGTAATTGTAATTGTTGATGATGATGATGATGATGACGACGACGACGATGACGACGATGATGATA
>NW_026342933.1:0-263 GCF_001194135.2 Octopus bimaculoides | reverse complement strand
TAAATATATATATATATATATATATATATATGCGCAGCAAGCTTCTTTTGGTTTTCTTCGACCAAATCCGCTCTGTCTGTCTGTCTGTCACAACCATCATCTATCTATCTATCTATCTATCTATCTATCTATCTATCTATCTATCTATCTATCTATCTATCTATCCCTATACTTGGGAAACGGTATGATGGTCACGGTTGGGATGCCTTTCATCACTGTTCTGCGCAGTCAGGGTTGACGACAAAACAACAACAACAAAAGCA
>NW_026342932.1:0-350 GCF_001194135.2 Octopus bimaculoides | reverse complement strand
CTCCAGCATGGCCACAGTCAAATGACTGAAACAAGTAAAAGAGTAAGTTTCTCTAAAGGAGACTACGGCAGCAGTACTGGATATTAATGGTAATCGCCAAGCCAACATGGCAGTCCCCAAAATAGGACGAATGCTGCCATTGATTAACTCCAAGAGGCCATTGCCTGTTTAGCATAATGGATGTCCACCTAGTGGTCATCCCCTCTCATGTGTATGCTATATATGTATCTATATGCATATGTATCTATATGCATGTAGATATATATATATATAAAGTTGTAGTGTATTGTCAACTTAATGGTGACAATCCCAAGAAGGGAACACACTACTGCCGTTTAGCCCTAGGAAGC
>NW_026342931.1:0-298 GCF_001194135.2 Octopus bimaculoides | reverse complement strand
GTATATATGTATGCATATATGAATATATGTATGTATGTATGTACGTATGTATGGTTATATACGTATGTATGTATGTGTATATACGTTTGTATATATATGTGTATATACGTATTGATGTATGTACATGTATGTATGTACATGTACGTATGCATGCATGTACGTATGTGTATATACGTATGTATGTATGAGAAATAGGTATATATGCATGCGTTTATACGTATGTAGTTATGTACATAAACGTATGTATGTATATATGCGTGCGTATACGTATGTATGCATCTACGTATGTCTTTTAGGT
>NW_026342930.1:0-390 GCF_001194135.2 Octopus bimaculoides | reverse complement strand
AGTTCCTATTTTAGTGTGCTAATTAAATTTAATATAGGAATGCACTCGACTAGATTCATTGATATTTTAAACTGGATTTGATATATCTAGTAAAGAATATTGACTCGTTAAATCAAATTAGCACTCTAGAATAGTAAGGTAGATTTATACATGTTAAAATAGATCGGGTCGAGTGCATTCCTATATTAAATTTAATTAGCACACTAAAATAGGAACTTAGTTTAAACATATTAAAATACACATCATAATTAGCATCTGGTTGAGTTTGCTTGGACATATCTCATTCAATTGCTAATTTCTCATCTTATGATGATTGTGGTGATGGTGGTGGTGCTGGTAGTAACAGAAATAAGTGGAAATGTTTCCATTGGTAATTTTCTCAAATTGCTG
>NW_026342929.1:0-518 GCF_001194135.2 Octopus bimaculoides | reverse complement strand
TTGCTCGGTGTTTTAGGCACTGAGCAATTCCTCTCTTTACACTGTATGGACGGTGGGAATTGAAGTTATGGTATCGTCCAGTGAAGGCTGGCTTGCGATATACGGATGTCCTGAATCCATACTCGGTGCGTGTTATTAATACGTCCAGGAATGCCAGCTGATTGTTCTGTTCCTTTTCCATGGTGAACTGTATGGATGAATTTATTGAGTTCACATGATCTAACAGCATTTGGACATTTTGCTGGTGGGGCCAGAGAATAAAGGTGTCATCAACGTATCGCAGCCATAGGGTTGGTTTTAGTGGTGTTGATCCTAAAGCCAAATTCTCGAAGTATTCCATGTATATATTGGTTATTATCGGTGATAATGGCGAACCCATAGCTAAACTATCTTCTTGTCGATATATATCAGTGTCCATACTGAAGTAGGTAGTTTCTACACAGAATGTCAACATTTCCATCAAGTTTGTTATTGTTATACTAGTGCGTTCTTTTAGATGGGTGTCTGTCACTAGTTTT
>NW_026342928.1:0-579 GCF_001194135.2 Octopus bimaculoides | reverse complement strand
CTGCTTGTGAAGACCTGTTGAGGCAAGTGAAATCAAAATTGAACCAAATTTGATGACTGGCACCCTTCAGTTTTTCTAAGCCCTGTAAAAAGAACTCAGAAGGTTGGGCCTCCAACCAGGCCTTTTGTGATACCCTTAAAGCCACAAACTTTTCGGTACCCTCTTGTATTTGTGTGTGTCTGTATGTATAATAAATCAAACACACGTATATACTCCTTGTGGAAATAACTCATCCTGTTATTAAATACTTAAAACTCTGACTAAATGTGTTCAGTGCCACATTCTTTCATTTTAGGTGAGATCATCTACTTGTGTGTGTGTGTGTGGGTCTATAATTCCCCTGCTTAAAATTATTGACAGGTGCATACCTGTGGAAAATCCACAGGTGACAAATCTTCAGTTTTATAGTTTAATTACTTGCAGCAAATTGCATTTAATGAGATTAACTGAATTTTTTAATGTTCTCTTTATGGTTTGATAAATAAAATATACATACATAATAATGCATAAAATGTACCCCCCACCAACAATATATCAACATCATCATCGTTTAACGTCCGCTTTCCATGCTAGCATGGG
>NW_026342927.1:0-280 GCF_001194135.2 Octopus bimaculoides | reverse complement strand
ATGTGTGTATGTGTTTGTACGTATGTTTATATGTATATATGGATGTATGTATATACGCTACTATGCGTGTATGTATGTATGTTTGTATTATGTATGGATGTATGTATATATGCTACTATGTATGTGTGTATGTGTGTATGCATGAAAGTATGTATGTATACAGTGCATACACATATATACAAATATATATTAACATGTATAAATATATCCACAAATGCGCTTACACTGACAAATGCACACACATGCATACACACGCATACACACACACACACACACACAC
>NW_026342926.1:0-418 GCF_001194135.2 Octopus bimaculoides | reverse complement strand
CATCATCATCATCATCATCACCATCATCATCACCATCATCATCGTCGTCGATTTGTTCTTATTATTATTGTCGTTGTTGTTGTTTTTTCGTGGCTGTTTTTTTTTATATTTCTTGTCGTCAGTGCTGTTTTATTGCTATACTCATTATTACTGCCAACTCAAGCAGTAGTCGTCATAATTATCACCATCTTCATCATCATAATCATTGCCTCCATCATCGCAACCATTCGTGTTAATATTATTGTTCTCATATCATGATTTTTAACATGCTTGTAATTATTAGCATTATCACGTTAAATTGCTTTATATTTTGACTCAATATATTCAATCCTCTATTCTTTACAAACATCGATAATAAATAATATATATGTGTGTGTGCATGTATATCATATTATTATCATTATTATTATTATAACTA
>NW_026342925.1:0-300 GCF_001194135.2 Octopus bimaculoides | reverse complement strand
TCAGCAAACGATCTCAGATCAGGTCACTTACTATGCAAGTACATCTCCGTGATTATCATTATTATTATTCTTAGTAATTTTATAGTGCACATCAGATCAACCTTGAACAGTTCCAGTTGTATACCATTCTTTCTCTGAGAATGAGAGAGAGATTGAGTGAGAGAAAGAGCAAGAGAAAAGAATGAAGCCAGTAGTTATCAATTTCGAAGGATGAAATGTAAAGTTCACCTTGATGGCATTTGAATTCAGAGGGCATAGAAGCAAAATATATACCACAAGTGTTCTGTCTGATGTTCTAAC
>NW_026342924.1:0-289 GCF_001194135.2 Octopus bimaculoides | reverse complement strand
AAATATCTTGAAATACTAAAGAGTAAATTCATTCAATAAAATTGCCATTGTCTTCAACCATGTCCTCCAGACAGCTTCGGAATCTCCTGCAACTCTTCTGGATAGTCTCCTCGTTTAAGTTGGTGAATGCTGCCATAATCCTTGCCTTGGTGTTACAAGGAATTTTGTTGATCTCTCGCTCAACTGCGCCCCACACATAATAATCAAGGGGGTTGCAGTCTGGGGAGTTAAGTGGCCAAATGTTAGGGGTGATGTGGTTGCAGAAATTTTCTGACAGCCATGACTGGGT
>NW_026342923.1:0-297 GCF_001194135.2 Octopus bimaculoides | reverse complement strand
TATATATATATATATATATATATATATTAATCGGTGTGTGCGTGTCTGTATGTCTGTGTATCTGTGTGTGTCTGCGCGTGTGTAAACAGACCATACAGTTTGCCTCGTGCGGTGCAACGCCATTCATTTCAGCACATTGCGAAATATCATACAATCACATACATACATTTGTATAGAGGGAGAGATATCGATATAGTTATAGATGCATACATGCGTACATACATACTCAATGTATATACATAGATTAATATGTGTGTATATATATATATATATATAGATAGATAGATAGATAGATAG
>NW_026342922.1:0-961 GCF_001194135.2 Octopus bimaculoides | reverse complement strand
ATATATATATTTGTTTACATATTGCGGGTGTTTACGTGTGTATACCCATCTTCATTGTCATGCAGAACACTAATACGATCGTAAGAATAAGATAGAAGTAGTTGTCGAAGGCTGTTTAGTCATAAAACGACAGTAGCCCCAGCTTGGTCAGAAAATGTTTAAAATCCTTGAGAAAATGTTTGAGGTAGCCATGAATTATGCGTAGAGGGAGGAGTTTGTTGACTCCTTAATGTAGTGGTACGTTTATTTACATCTGTTTCTTAGGTGATTAATATTCCTTCGTAACGGCTACTCTCTCTCTATTGTGTGTGCTTAGGTGTGCGAGTTTGTTTCTATTCACTTGTGTTTCTGTATATTTGTTAGTTTGTGTGTATGCTTGTGTTTGTCTCCGTGTGTGTGATCGTGTGTTTGTGTTAGAGAGAAATTTTCATGTTCATGAACTTAAAAATTTTCTCTCTTTCTCACGCTCTCTCGCATTCTTACATGAGAAGCAGTTAAGAAACTATCCGCGTGCACACACATACACAGACAACGATGTATGCAGATTCACTGACACCCACATACTCAGCTATATATATACACACGCACGCTATACATTACCGGCAAACTTCTATTCTGTCATTTAAACATATTACAAACTGAGACTCTAAACCGATATTAAAATAAATATTTAACAAAATTTATTTTTAAACTCACACACACAGAGAAACAACCCACTAATATATAATAATTTCATTCAAGTGTTAACCCTGGAGTTTACCCCAGTAAGATCATTCACCGATGCATGTTATTAGACAGACAGTAAACCCAAGATTGAAACATGTTCTGTGAATCACATGCCTGAAAATTCACAAAAATTCAACTATGAACAGGAAGAATGGGCTGAACAACTGCTTTGATTCCATAAAAGGATTTGCTCACTCTATTCATCTCGTCTATACACACACATACACACACACAC
>NW_026342921.1:0-237 GCF_001194135.2 Octopus bimaculoides | reverse complement strand
CTGGTGAAACCGGATGGCAACACCAGGCTCCAATCTAATTTGGCAGATGTGTATACATATGTGTGAGTTTATATGTATATCATGTATATATTAGCACATACATATAGCTGTGTGCGCATGTGTATATGAGCATATATGTATATATGCATGCACATGTGCATGTGTTTATAGTATATGTGTGTATGTGTGTTTATATATGTATACATATGGGTGCACATTTGTGCATGTGTGTGTATA
>NW_026342920.1:0-246 GCF_001194135.2 Octopus bimaculoides | reverse complement strand
TACCCTCCAGCCTTCTTCAGGTGTCTTGGGGAAATTTCGAACCTGGGTATCTTTCGGACACTGCTTGGTATCGAACTCAGAATCTTGGGATTAGTAGCCCGCGCTCTAAACCAATACGCCGTGAGCAATTATGGAGTGAATTTTTAAGGCTTATAAATCTAATATTTTTCTATCCTTCTTTAATACCGCTTCCCATTTTGCTGCTCATATCTGCACTCGGTCTGCTTAGGAGGTTGTTTTGTCCTA
>NW_026342919.1:0-249 GCF_001194135.2 Octopus bimaculoides | reverse complement strand
ATAATAATAATAATAATCCTTTCTACTAAAGGCACAAGGCCGGAAATTTGTGGAAAGGGGATTAGTCGATTACATTGACTCCAGTGTGTAACTGGTACTTATTTCATCGAACCCGAAAGGTTGAAAGGCAAAGTCGACCTCAGCGGCTTACGAACGTAAAGACGGACGAAATACCGCTAAGCATTTGAACAGCGTGCTAACGATTGAGAAGCGATGATGACACAAACGCATGCAAGCGCGTCCCCCCCC
>NW_026342918.1:0-209 GCF_001194135.2 Octopus bimaculoides | reverse complement strand
ATTAACGTGCAAGTGGCTGAGCACTCCACAGACACGCGTACCCTTAACTTAGGTCTCAAAGAGATTCAGCACGATACAGAATGTGAGAAGGCTAGCACTTTGAAATACAGGTGCAAGGCGGCGAGTTAGCAGAAACGCTAGTACGCTATTTCATCTGTCTTACGTTCTGAGTTCAAATTCCGGCGAGGTCGACTTTGCCTTTCATCCTT
>NW_026342917.1:2569-3782 GCF_001194135.2 Octopus bimaculoides | reverse complement strand
GAGACGGCCGAGCCGTCATATCTCATCCAATTCTTATAACTGGTGACCCCTAATACGAACACGAAATTATCTCTCAAACAACTCGTCAAAAATGAAGAGACGACGAAAAAAGAAACAACACAAGAGACGAGGTAATGGAACAACTACAACAGTTTTCTTACCCCGGAGAAAATTACCATACAGCCTGGAAACTGAACCATCAACTACTATGACACGAGCCGTTGCTTATTTCTCTCACCCACGTGCTTTTTTCCAACACCAACTGAGGCCGAGAAAAGAACAAACGAGTGAACAGTGATTTCTCTTTTCGCCTGACTCCACATGGCTTGAAAAACAGAAAAAAAAAACAAACGTTGCTTCCATCTATTGTCTTACAGGACAACACACCTTCTGAGGTCTAGCCACCGACCACAGAGCAAGTTTCAGCGACGACACGACAATAGCCTCATGAAGACCCAACACTTCGTTCAGCAGCTTACGGACCTCCATCTTCTTAGGGTCAACACCAACTTCTTGCTACGTACACAGCACTCGCACAGGTTCTACCTCAACACTGTTTGTGCATTATTTCACCATGGTTAACAGCGAATACAACCTGCGAGAACTCCTGTACCAAGTAACCAGCAGCAGCATTGAAGCCACAACCTCTCACATGTGCCTCTCCCCCGGCCTCGACTTCCGTTACAGCACCTCAACTACGAACTGGTATTTACTATCCTTGTGTCTGGACTTTCTTCTAACGCCCTTATATACTCTTTTCTATGCTCTGTATTACTTGCACACACATGCATCCATGTTTCTATACACATACACTTTGTTTACATGACGGCCTGCCTATTATTGTGTTTATATGTCACACTCACAAAAAAAAAGCAAACACCATTGTTTTACGATCATTTTTTCCCTCTCTCTCTCTCCTATGCACACATGGTTCCACAATCTTTTCCAAGATTGATCTGGTTCGCGCTTATCACCAGATTCCAGTTAATCCAGAGGACATTCCCAAAACTGACATCACTACTCCTTTTGGCTGTTTTGAATTTCTTTTTATGAGCTTCGGTCTGTGGAATGCGACAAGCACTTTCCAAAGATTTATAGATGAAGTTTCTTCATGGATTTGATATTGTATCGCTAATGATACAAACGAGAATCATCTCCACCATTTATCGCAACTTTTTCAGCGACTCCGCGCATATAATGTGCAGTTTTCTAA
>NW_026342917.1:1884-2402 GCF_001194135.2 Octopus bimaculoides | reverse complement strand
CTCCTCGTGCTTTCAGTCACCTGGACTATATTTTACCAGGGAAGCAGAACATCACTGTTGATGCTCTCACGAGACTCCCTGTCAATTCTATTTCCTCTCCTGCAACAATTGATTTACTTGTTATTTCGCAGGACCAACCTCTTTTGTCGACGTTAGATTTAACTTCGCCAAAATTCAACAACTGCAAATTTGCCTATCTTCCACTCCCTTCATCGAAGGCATTGTATACGCACCACCAGCTACCATCCCGCTTCTAATGGGATGGTGGAGCGTTTTCACAGGCAACTTAAGGCTGCCTTACGCGCCTCGCCCAACCCGCAGTTTTGAGTTGAATTTCTTCAAGGTCGACGCTAATGGTCATACAGAGATTGTCTGTCGACCGTCTGAAAAAAGCGTACCTTGACAGACCGTGGACGACGTGCCCGCTTTTCAAACACCGCACACACCACTGTCAACATCATTACCACCACACACACCACTGTCAACATCATTACCACCACACACACCACTGTCAACAT
>NW_026342917.1:0-1874 GCF_001194135.2 Octopus bimaculoides | reverse complement strand
CACACACACCACTGTCAACATCATTACCACCACACACACCACTGTCAACATCTTTACCAATGCATACACCAACATCAATACCATCACAAACACACACACCAGAAACCACTCTACCTTCGTCGTTGCAACAAAACTCAAGTGACCCTTATGTCACTAGGTCTGGCCGGCATTTCATTTTTCTGTACAAACAAACATTGTTTTTCTTCCATTTCTGTGCACAGTAACGTGCTAAAAGAAAATATGTACACATTACATATTGTTCCAACCTTTGCATACACATTTGCTCACGCCAACACCTTCGTTGCAACTTTCTTTCACACAGACACTTTATCTCTAGGTCTGGCTGAACTTTTCATGTTGAACAGAACTTTTTTCTAACTGACATCGTGTCGGATGCAAAAGTTTTGCTTCCATTGTTGCATCCGACACAGCATTGTTCTGCAAATTTATTGAGTTTGTCATTCTTTGTTTTAACAAAACAATTGTTTTTTCATTGTATAATTTCAGCCATGTTTTCTGGGTTCGGCGGACATCTTGTTTCTGCGCCCTCTACAATCTTTCCTTGTGTCGTGCTATGCACTCGGGGTGGGGGGAGACATTGTAGTGGCGCGTGTGGCCGCCATCTTGGGAAGTGCCATTGCGCATGTGCAAGGGACTTGCCGTCAGCGGAAGTACCCGAGCAAGCATGTGCAATGCAACAGGTGGAGAGAGAGCAATAGCGTTCGATCTATTATCCATCCAGCAGCTGTGGTGACAGGACGTTCTTCCCGGCTCTCACAGCTCGACCCCGACATGTGGTCGAAGCTTCTTTGGTATCCTAGCGGCATGCCTATTCACCCAGGAACGAAACAGCTCTACACCAACCTAGAATAAACTATTGACCTGTTGTTACCGTTATCCCTCGTGTTGTTGTATTTCTGGATTTAATGATTAATATAAGAACTGGGGAGAGACGGCCGAGCCGTCATATCTCATCCAATTCTTATAACTTCATAAAGTACAACTGTAAAAACTAATGTAGAACAAACACATACAAATATATTAATATAACAATTTTTTTTTAAATAATAAAAACATATAAAACACTAAAGAAATCAATGAAGAGACAAAAGAAACAGTTAAGATGATACATGTTGACTTTATTAGGTATCTATCTTTATTTAGAATCCTACAATGAACAGGTCATTTCACAGATGTTAAACTATAAATTTCACAGGATACGACCTTAAAGTTGACACTTCTAAGTTGACAACATTACAACGAAGAAAATTTCTGTCACATTATTGGCTAAAAAACAGTTTTTTTTTTCTTATTGTTAAATGTCTGTAACTTTTCCATCAAATATTTTCTCCACAAGTTCATGGCTTCACAGGAATAAGTGTGGAAAACTGCTTCAATAAAATCAATCTTCAGAATTTTTACTTCCTTTTTAAAAATGTATATTTTGTGATTGAAACACTCTGGATCTGCATTGGGTTGCGGATTTGGTATCCTGATGTGTATATAAAACTCTCAAAGGAGGTCTCCTGCAACCACGGGAAAATCATGAGATGATAGATGAATGAGCTGGCAGCCATAATAGAGGCGTTACTGCTATGCACACAAGAACAGTACAGCATGGTTCTCAGAACATGAGCTGTGTAACTTGCAGTTACAAAACATTCAACATATGTCCTATAAGAATGAAACGCAATGCTTGGTGACAGACATGACAGCTAGAAAAGATTTAAACTTGAACAACATGGAAGAAGCTAATGCCTGGCTGATACAATTTGAAGCAAAAATTAAATACGATGACATTGAAAAGAAGCCAACATATCTTTATACCTGTGGAACTGAAGCCATAATAAAAAAGTTAAAAGATGCTCTTTTCC
>NW_026342916.1:0-680 GCF_001194135.2 Octopus bimaculoides | reverse complement strand
ATATATTTATTATATGTATTATCCCTCTCTCCACACATACATACACATACATATATATACATACACACATACATACATGCATACATAAACACATACCGACATACATACATACATATCATACACGACATGCGTTTTTATTTTCGTCTAGTTGCATTTTCAAAGTATTTCTCGATAAATATATACATACATTCATATATATACTTGTACCTGTTCCCGCGAACTCAAACACACATCTACATACAGACTCGCACACATAACTTCCTCTCTCTCTCTCTCTCTCTCTCTCTCTCTCTCTCTCTCTCTCCACACACACACACAAATACAGCGGGAGAGAGAAAGGGTTCGATATACATCGTTCGCAGGTTAAACACGATTAACATTTTTTCCCGGACTTAGGGTTTCGTTCCAATGGCCTTTCGGGGGCGTTCATACACATCCTACACATCATATGACAGCTTGTTAACCTGTCAGTCAATATATCAATCACTTTTTAACAATGAGGAAGCGGTTTCCAATTTAGATACAGACCGACTACAAAGTTATTTGGCTACACATCAACTTACCTGCTTCGCTCCCCAGCGATTCCTGCGCGCGCGTCTGTGTGCCTGCGTTTGTATGTATATATGCATGTATATACATGCTACACACACACACACACACACACACACACACACACACAC
>NW_026342915.1:0-347 GCF_001194135.2 Octopus bimaculoides | reverse complement strand
AACGTGTGGACGTTGGTTGCTCTAGTTTATGCTTTAAATTTAAATTTCTATAATTATAAATTTTTATCATCCCTTATTTTGAACTTGACAAAGACAGATTTACTGTTGAAATATCGTTCAAACAATAAAATATCTATTACAATCGTATCGCGCTCTACGTCTTAATAATAATAATAATAATAATAATAATAATAATAATAATAATAATTATAATAATAATAATAATAATAATAATAATTATAATAATAATAATAATAATAATAATAATAATAATAATGATAACTATAATAAAAATAAGAGGAGACACCGGGGAAGTGAGGAGACACCGGGGAAGTGAGGAGACACCG
>NW_026342914.1:0-348 GCF_001194135.2 Octopus bimaculoides | reverse complement strand
CTTTGAAGTTCACCTGATCAAAGGATTAGTTTTAAAATAATTTATCGCAAAACATGATCAGTGGAACGTGAACTGTTAGTGTGTTTTAAAGTCAAATAAACATATATGAGTTTTCCCCTTCTTCCTATTAAATACCACAGAAACTTTAATAGTATAAGTAATTTAACATTAACAAAGGTCTTCTCGTGACATCTTAATAGTTTAAAGTTTTAAATCGTTTTCTAACGTAATAAGATAGCGTGCAGAAGCAAATAAGCTAAACAGATACACACTGACGCATTCACATACGCACAAACATTCGAAGCATACATACAACTATTCAAAATACACAAACACACACACACACAC
>NW_026342913.1:0-375 GCF_001194135.2 Octopus bimaculoides | reverse complement strand
ATATATATATATATATTATCAAATTATATATTGCAGTTGATAAAGAACAGTGTGATTGGTAATAAGTTTCCAGTGGTTCACTGAATTTTGTGATCCAGTGCAAAACACCTATTTCAGAGGGACTTCCATGCAAGGGCAGTTGTTTTTAGTTTTCCTTGCGAATATTTACATTCTTCACTGATATATTTTGGCAACAGATATAGAATCCTACATACATATATATTTACATTTGATTCCAAACCATGTGGTCTTGGGTTCAATCTCACTGTGTAACACCTCAGGCAAGCGTCTTTGACTATGGCTTCAGGACAGGCAAAGCCTTGTCAGAGAATTTTTTAGATGGCTACTGAAAGAAGCCCCATTATATATATATAT
>NW_026342912.1:0-233 GCF_001194135.2 Octopus bimaculoides | reverse complement strand
ATATATATATATATATATATATGTATATATATGTATATATATGTTTGTATGTATGTATGTATAAATATATACGTATGTATAAATATGTATATGTATGTATGAATATATTTATATATATAAATATATATTCTATATACATATATATATATACATTTTTAGATATACGTATGTATAGATATATACGTATATATATTTATATATATAGATAGATAGATAGATAGATAGATAGATAG
>NW_026342911.1:0-249 GCF_001194135.2 Octopus bimaculoides | reverse complement strand
ATATATTTATATATATATATGTATGTTTGCATATCCCAAATGCTCAGCAAATGTTGCTGGTCTGTTTACGTCCCCATAATCTAGTGATTCAGCAAGTGTGTCCGATACAATAAATATCAGGCTTTAATAGAATGAGGCTAAAATGCTACTATATATCCTTCAAATCAGTGCTCCAACACGGCTACAGTTAAAGAACTTAACATATACATAGAAATACACACACACACACACACACACACACACACACAC
>NW_026342910.1:0-287 GCF_001194135.2 Octopus bimaculoides | reverse complement strand
ATATATATATAAATCTTTTTTGTGTAAATACGTATCTTCATATATTCATATATAGTTATATACATGCATACCTGTATACATCCATGCATATACACATATACATACATACCTACGCACATATTTTTACATATATATGTATATCTGTACATGTACACACATAAATACAGACACACAGGTATGTGTATACAAGGGTGAGAAAGCGAGAGTGGAGGATGAAAATGAGAAAGAAAGAGAGAGGGAAAGACAAAGACAAAGAGAGAGAGAGAGAGAGAGAGAGAGAGAGAGAG
>NW_026342909.1:0-552 GCF_001194135.2 Octopus bimaculoides | reverse complement strand
TGTATGTATGTATGTATGTATGTATGTACGTATATATGTTGTGTCTATGCGTTATCTCCATTTCAAACAGTGGAATTGGAAGCATACTTGAAGTTGTGTCTGCGTTCATTGATATGAGAAAATAGGAATCGGTTATTGTGGTGAGAGAAAGAAAGAAAAGGAAGAAAATATCGCCACTGGCTATATATAATACCATAACCCCGCTTTTTATCCTAACATATTATCACTATATACACACCCGTACCCATATATACCAAAGTATGTAGAGATATGCGTGTATTTATGTAAGCGTGCATACACAACCATATGTATATGTGCTTGTATATATGATGTGTATGTATCGATATCTATTATATATATGTGTATGTGTGTGTGTGTATGTATGTGTATATATATATATCTATATATGTATACATGTATGTATATATGTATAGGTATCTATAGATATATTTTCGTGTATATAATTATCTGTATCCACATATACACACAAACGCACTGACATGCATATACTTACAAATACATACATACATCTATACATTTATATATATATAT
>NW_026342908.1:232-417 GCF_001194135.2 Octopus bimaculoides | reverse complement strand
AAAATTTAATTTTTCAATAATTTTTCAAAAATTTATTATTCATATTTACTACTGAAAAGATCTCAAGGATCGAAACCGGTACTGTAATGTTCTTTATAAAAGTATTTTAGCATTTTCTACTTTGTCTTTTTTCCATATATATATATATATATATATACTAGCAGTATAACCCGACGTTGTCCGGG
>NW_026342908.1:0-222 GCF_001194135.2 Octopus bimaculoides | reverse complement strand
CGGGTGTGACTTATTATCTACGATAAGTTTTGCTAGGTGAAAATCAATTAAAAAAAGAAAGCCTTACAACGAAAAAACCCTTATGATGTAAATATGTTCATAATTCAAAAGACGATGAAATTAATAGGGAAAGTCTGAAGGCTGTTTTGCGTAACATTTTTAAGTGTACATCAATTTCATCCATCTAATTGGCTATACAAATGCTTGTGCAAAACAACTTTT
>NW_026342907.1:0-253 GCF_001194135.2 Octopus bimaculoides | reverse complement strand
TATATATATATATATATATATATAATGTACACATATGCATATATATTATGTCAAAATATGTATGTGTGTGTGTGTGTGTGAGTGTACTTATGTATGTGTACATCTATATAAATGCTCATATACAGGTTTAAGTATATGTGTGTGTGTGTGTGTGTGTGTATATATATATATATATAAACGTTTGTTAATATCTCTATGTATGTAAACGTTTGTTTTATATATATATACATACATATATATATTGTTTTTTTTT
>NW_026342906.1:0-231 GCF_001194135.2 Octopus bimaculoides | reverse complement strand
GTACTTTTATGACTCATCTGTCGGCAATTATTATGATATTTAACGACACGATGCAGAGAGATTTCCAAGCTGGTAAATAAATACGACAAAAACATATATCATACGATTGCTGACTGATTTCTATTGGATATCACCTAATTCTTTATTAATCGTCTGTTTCACTCTGTATCCATGACCTCTACTTGTCTTTGCATTTATATCCATAAATACATATATGTTTCAAATAATTTT
>NW_026342905.1:0-365 GCF_001194135.2 Octopus bimaculoides | reverse complement strand
ATATAAACATACATGTATGTATTCGTACACGTTTGCACATCTCTCTCTCAGTTTCTCTCTCCTCCCCATTTCTCTCTTTGTATACATAGATATATATATATATGCTAATACGCATATACGCTTTTACACACGAATGTTATACTCATATATATATATATATATATGTATATGCATGTGTATATATCTATGTACATTGCTATATATGCATATATATATGGGTGTATACACGTATACATACAGGTGTACGTACAAACGCATATATAGTCTCAAGGATATATGCAAATTGTAATCTTATTGCCTGGAATTGTTTTCTGTCTCTGAATGAAATAGACAACACAGATCTCTCTTTCTCTCTTTCTCTCTCC
>NW_026342904.1:0-1649 GCF_001194135.2 Octopus bimaculoides | reverse complement strand
GAGAAAGAAAGAAAGAGATATATATTATAGAAAGAAAGAGATATATATTATAGAGAGAAAGAGATAGATGGGAGAAATAGATAAAGAGGGATAGAGAAAGAGAAATATATAGGCGCAGGAGTGGCTGTGTGGTAAGTAGCTTGCTTACCAACCACATGGTTCTGGGTTCAGTCCCACTGCGTGGTACCTTGGGCAAGTGTCTTCTACTATAGCCTCGGGCCGACCAAAGCCTTGTGAGTGGATTTGGTAGACAGAAACTGAAAGAAGCCCGTCATATATATGTATATATATATATGTATGTGTTTGTGTGTCTGTGTTTGTCCCCCCAACATCGCTTGACAACCGATGCTGGTGTGTTTACGTCCCTGTAACTTAGCGGTTCGGCAACAGAGACCGATAGAATAAGTACTAGGCTTCCAAAAAATAAGTCCTGAGGTCGATTTGCTCGACTAAAAGGCGGTGCACCAGCATGGCCGCAGTCAAATGACTGAAACAAGTAAAAGAGTAAAGAGTATAAAGAGAAAGAAAGAAAGAAAGAAATATATAAAGAGAGAGGGAGGGAGGGAGAAGGACATCCTGCATAAAACACTTTCAATACTGCGAAAATAAGAGCACCACAGCACAAACCTAAGGCACACAGAACTACGCTTGGTAGTGCAGTGAAAGCATGTGATAAAAATAAGACTACTGAATAATATTAACAATAGTAGTAGTAGTAATAATAATAAGAGGTAACTCGAATGCGGAGTCTGAAAACAAAAGCAACATTCAATAACAATAGTTCTTTGGAAAGTTCTTTTTCTTTTTTTTCTTACCTTCTGTTCCTTCAAACAAAAACACGTTTAAACAACAAAGTTCTTTTCAAACATTTAACATTACAAAGTTTCTTTTTCTTTTTTTTCTTTCAATCATTTTAACAACATCACAAAGTTCGTTAATTAAGAGTCACTTAACAACAAAAGTTATTTTGCTTCTTCTTTCTTTTAACAACACAGTTAACAACTCAAATTCTTTTTTTTTTTTGTCTTCCTTGTTTATTTTAGAAACATCTAATGACACAAGAGTTCTTTTGTTTTTCTCTTTCTTTTCTTTTAGAAACATATCTAAATAACTTTTTTACTTTTTTATCTTATAAGCAAAATATATATATCTTAGATTCAATGATAGAAGAAAATATGAGGAATTTCATAGTTTTGATCGCATGCAAACAAAAATTTGTATCAAAAAAATTGTGAGGTAAAATATCATGAAAAAAGTAAGGCAAAATAATTAGTCTTAAGTATAATCAACTTTTTTATTTTAAAAACAAGCTATATATCTATCCGCTTGTGAAGACTTGTTGAGGCAAGTGAGGTCGAACTAAATTCGACGACTGGCACCCGTGCCAACGTCGTCTCCTTCATTGGACATGTAACTCAGCTTGCAAAGACTTATTGGAGCAAGCGAAAGCGAAATCGGTATAACACTTGTGCCCAGCGTCGCCTTTCTGGCACTTGTGTCAGTGACATGTGTAAGGATTTTCGAGCGAGATCGTTGCCAGTGCCCCTGGACTGGCTCTTGTGCAGGTGGCACATAAAAGACACCATTTTGAACATGGCCGTTGTCAGTACCGCCTGACTGGCCTTCGTAGGATTTTCGAGCGAGATCGT
>NW_026342903.1:0-283 GCF_001194135.2 Octopus bimaculoides | reverse complement strand
CACTCTACATTAGATTGATTTGCTTCTATACTGCACAAATATTATTACTATAATTATTATTATTATGGTTATTGTTATTGTTGTTGTTACCACTACTATAACTACTATTATTATTTTGTTCTCTGTGTCACACCTATCTTTCATTCTCTCTACCAGCGCCTCTTTTTGTCTCCCTCTCGCATCCACTGTCTTCTTCTGTGTCTCTCATCCTCTTTCTACATCTCTCACACCATTTTACTCTTCCGACATTGTAATGAATAAGGCTATGAATGCATATGTCTAT
>NW_026342902.1:0-448 GCF_001194135.2 Octopus bimaculoides | reverse complement strand
TGTGTGTGTGTGTGTGTGTGTCTGTCTGTCTGTCTGTATATGTATGTATGTAAATGTATGCATGTGTGTATGCTTGTATGTATGTTTGAATCTATGAATACTTACTTGTACATATGTACGTAGGCCTGTGTGTATGTAATATATGTATACGTGTGTGTATATATGTATGTGTGTGTGCATGTGTATGCATGTATGCATGCATATTTGTATGTATGTATGCATGTATGTATATATGCATGTGTGTATGTACGAATGCATGTTTGTATATATGCACATATGCTTGAACGTATATATATGTTTGCTTGTACATATGCATATATTCATATATGCATGCTTATATGTATATTCATGTGGAACCATCTGACTATTTTTCTAACACATTTTGTTATTCAAGTTATGATTAAATTGTAACCATTTCTGAAGCTATCTCATCACATAAAAAAAAAAA
>NW_026342901.1:0-229 GCF_001194135.2 Octopus bimaculoides | reverse complement strand
TATGTGTGTATACATACATACGAATATTTATTTATATCCGCATATAAACTGCTTGATAGTTTATTTAGTCTTTGTATTATTTATATACACTCCATCTATATAAGTATATACAGGTATGTGAGTATGTATGTATGTGTGTGTGTCCGTATGTGTGCACGTATATAAATATATAAATGCACATGTATGTATATATATACTCATGCCTAATTCATTTGACCGGTTAATGGTT
>NW_026342900.1:0-230 GCF_001194135.2 Octopus bimaculoides | reverse complement strand
TGTGTGTGTGTGTTAGGTATTCATTGTTTTAACTGCATTTTCGACCGTCGGCAATGTACTGAGACTATTTAATTCCTGACCTGCTTACAATCTCAAAACTCTCACCACCAACTCCGGAATTTAACGTCATTCATCGCTAAACATCTTTCTTCTTCCTCTTCTCTTCGCCCTTCTTTCTTTCTTTCACTCTCTTTTCAACATTACGTACCATTTGGGAAAACGTATATTTT
>NW_026342899.1:0-327 GCF_001194135.2 Octopus bimaculoides | reverse complement strand
TGGAGGTGGAGTCCAACGATTTTCTCAAATGTTTATTGTTTTATTTTTTCCAACAATTTCTGATGCGGATTTTTTTGTCATTATTGTCTGCCGTATCATTTTACATATTGGCGAGTTTCACCAATAAAGTATTTCGTCCTTTCTATCAAGTATCATATGAAACTATATTGGGAGTCCTGTTTCCTGAGTGGATAGTTATTAGATCGTAACCTAATAGAGATCCATACGGCATTGACAAAACATAATATAAACATATATACATACATGCCTGCATATCTATGTATGTATATACATACATGTATATATATATATATATATATATATATA
>NW_026342898.1:0-740 GCF_001194135.2 Octopus bimaculoides | reverse complement strand
TTGTGTCCCTAAGCACTGGCTAGATGTAGGGGCGTGTTACCATCTTTATCTACTGCACTTACATCAGATTTAGAAAGCAATAACTGCTTCCCCATGTCTATGTGTCCACTAAGGCAGGCCAGATGTAGAGGTGTGTTACCATCTTTATCCACCGCACTTACATCAGATTTAGAAAACAATAACTGCTTCACCATGTCTTTGTGTCCCTAAGCACTGGCTAGATGTAGGGGCGTGTTACCATCTTTATCCACCGCACTTACATCAGATTTAGAAAGCAATAACTGCTTCACCATGTCTTTGTGTCCCTAAGCACTGGCTAGATGTAGGGGCGTGTTACCTTCTTTATCCACCGCACTTACATCAGATTTAGAAAGCAATAACTGCTTCACCATGTCTATGTGTCCACCTAGGCAGACCAGATGTAGAGGTGTGTTACCATCTTTATCCACAACACTTACATCAGCTTTAGAAAGTAGTAGTTGCTTCACCATGTCTGTGAGTCCATGAACACATGCCAAATGTAAGTGTGTGTTACCATGTTTATTCGCCACATTGACGGCACCTTTATTTAGCAGGAGCTCCTTCAAGATATCTGTGTGTCCACGATTACATGCCAGATGTAGAGGTGTGTTACCATCTTTATCCCCAACACTTACATTAGCTTTAGAGAGTAGTAGTTGCTTCACCATGTCTGTGAGTCCATGAACACATGTCAAATGTAAGTGTGTGTTACCATGTTT
>NW_026342897.1:0-423 GCF_001194135.2 Octopus bimaculoides | reverse complement strand
ATATATATGTGCGTGTGTGTGTGTGTGTGTGTATATACATGTGTATACATACATGCAGATTTGCATATATATATATATATATATGTGTGTGCGTGTGTGTATGTATGTATATGTATGTTTGCATGTGTCAGCGTGCGTATAAGTAGGTGTGTGTATGTATGTGTAAATATGTGTACGTGTGAATGTGTCTTCACTAAAATTCATATTCAATATTTTCAATAATATGAAAATCTGTCACGTGACACCATTCTGTTGATATTCGGTCAATAAACTCTTCTCGGTTAGATTACTGATCTTCAGTCTTCTTTCTATTCTTTATTTTATATTGCATCATATGTGTTGTGCCTTTGTATCATTCCCTCTCTCTCCCCCTTCTCTCTCTCCCTTTCTCTTCACACACACACACACACACACACACACACA
>NW_026342896.1:0-272 GCF_001194135.2 Octopus bimaculoides | reverse complement strand
CATAAAACATAAATGAAAACTGGTGCCCCCGTTTTGAACTAGATCCCAATAGTCAATATTCACTGTTCAACTACTGACTGTTAAGCCAACATGTCAAGCTAACATGGTCAACCAACATGGTTGAACTAACACTCAGTGACGTCCTTGACTGTTCACTCAGTCCTTATTAATTGAAATCGGTTAGTCCACCCTCAGTCAAGTGGGGATATTCAGGATTCTCCCGTAACATAATAGCAGCCAAATCTGACTCTACTATCATAAGAAAGGAAAGT
>NW_026342895.1:0-378 GCF_001194135.2 Octopus bimaculoides | reverse complement strand
CACACACACACACACACACACACACACACACACACACTCAAACACACATTTATATGCATTTGTTTTTATGAGTTTACATGTGGAAACCATAAATTATCCAATAAGGACTTGCAGGGACTTGTGAAGAGGCGTGGAGGCGTGTGTGTGTATGTAACCATGAGTGTGCATGCATGTTCTGTGTGCGTGTGTCTACATTATATATTAGTAACGGTACCATAAAACCCATAGCTTGGTTTCACGCTGTTAACCGGTTGGATATTAATCCCGGTGGATTCTATAGCTCCTAAAATATAATGGTACGTATATGTGTATATGTATACAGACACACACACTGGCATATATACATATATATATATATATATATATATATATATATAT
>NW_026342894.1:173-367 GCF_001194135.2 Octopus bimaculoides | reverse complement strand
ATCTTCAGCGTGAACTCCGCAAAGTCTGCATCGGTTGCCACACTTTATGGTTTTACTTTCATCTCTCTCCCTTTTTTGCATCAGGTACATGGTTGATATTTCCTGTTCCTGGATTGCAAACGGATACCCTTCAAAGTGGAAAGTAGTAATCCGGCTATTGGTCCATGATTAACTGCTTTGTATGTATGTATGTA
>NW_026342894.1:0-110 GCF_001194135.2 Octopus bimaculoides | reverse complement strand
ATGTATGTATGTATGCGTGTATGTATGTATGTATGTATGAATGTATGTATATATTTATGCATGTATGTATGTATGTAAGTATGTATGTATATATGGATATGTATATATAT
>NW_026342893.1:0-427 GCF_001194135.2 Octopus bimaculoides | reverse complement strand
TATATATATATATATATATATATATATAGCCAACCAATATATTGATGCTTTACATGAATCAGAGAGCATTACCAGTTTCATAGCTGAGTATGGTTTGGAAGAATCTTTCACTCCCAACATCTTGGCAATGTCTGTAAACTGGTCTGGCAACTCTTCATCATCCTGTATTTTGAACTTTTCCTGCAGTTATTTGCATGAAAAGTTGCACTGAAATGTTTTGACTAATTTGTGTTCTTGTATAATTCTGGAACACTGAATTTCAAATCAATCTCCTCACAGTGAAAGAATTGACAGCTACTAGATTTTGTAAGGAGGAATTAGGGACTGATATCACTATCATAGTACACTATAGAATATATTTAAGGGAGATTTGCTTCGCAATTCAATGAAGATTGCTGGTGGTCCCAGCAGAATTGTTGAAATAGAT
>NW_026342892.1:0-528 GCF_001194135.2 Octopus bimaculoides | reverse complement strand
TGTATGTGCAGATTTGTATGTTTTATGTATGTATTCTCATGCAAATAGTTGCATATATAGACATGCTCATATGTATTTAAATGATAAACTTCTGGACAGTTTATCAGCATAGGTGTTCTCCTTATCATTGATCTACAGCTTTATGTTAACATCCGCTGGGCAGCTAATTTCCACAACTATGCACAATTCATCTTCTCTAACCCCCAAAACTTTATATCAGGTCTGCTGTGCTTACATTTATTTAGATCTTCACTGGTACATTCAAACAGTATCCCTTCTTTTTATGAGTGGCTATGGCTTCTACCATATTGTGGGTTCTTATTTCTTTGTCCTTAGGATTATCCGTCCGATGGATTTCAATATAGAGTGTCCTAGCTACAACGTCATGCCTCATCAGTAGATGATATCGTGATGATATTTTCGGACAACTGCTTATGATGTAGGTGATAAGTATGTATGTATGTATGCATGCTTGTATACATACATACATGTATGCATAAATATATATATATATATATATATATATAT
>NW_026342891.1:0-370 GCF_001194135.2 Octopus bimaculoides | reverse complement strand
CACAATGATATGGCTTCTCTCCTGTATGAACACGTTTGTGAATAGTCAAGTGTTTATTCCAAATGTATGATTTACCACAGATATCACTGGGATATGGCTTTTCTCCTGTATGAATACGTATATGACAAGTCAAATAACTACTTGAAGAGAAAGATTTACAATGATATGGCTTCTCTCTTGTATGTGTAAGATGGTGTTTAGTTAAGTCATTGCTTGCAAAGAATGATTTACCACAAATATCTCAATGATATGGCTTCTCTCCTATATGCGTCATTTTGTGTGTGGTCAAGGTACAAGTTTGAGAGAATGATTTACCAAAAATATCACAATGATATGGCTTCTCTCCTGTATGAACACGTTTGTGAATAGT
>NW_026342890.1:0-266 GCF_001194135.2 Octopus bimaculoides | reverse complement strand
CAATAACATATACAGCACTCAGCTTCTTCAGTGACCACAGTCATTTTATTTCTCACTTCCAATCATTACATCTGACTCATTTCTCTGCTTCTCTTTCCCATACTCTGTCATCACGTGGTGCATGCAACATCTATGATTAAACGGGGTTTTTGCCTCTTTAATCACAACCACTATAGCCAGCTTTCGAGGTTCAGTTTCTGATCACACTGAATCATTACATCCTTTGTCATTCTTGATTATTCCTTCTAAGAATTTACTCTATCCAA
>NW_026342889.1:0-388 GCF_001194135.2 Octopus bimaculoides | reverse complement strand
GGGAGCCTACTCTGCGGCACCTTGCGTCAAAAATCGAATTTAATACGGGAGTCTTTTCTGCCTCACCTTGCGTCAACGATCGTATTTAATACGGGAGGTTCTTCTGCCGCACATCGTTTCAACGATCGTATTTAATACGGGAGTCTTTACTGCCGCACGTTGCGTCAACGATCGCATTTAATACGGGAGGTTTTTCTTCCGCACATTGCGTCAAAATACGTAAAAAATACGGGAGTCTATTCTGCAGCACCTTGCGTGTAAGATCGTATTTATTACGGGAGTCGTTTCTGCCCCACCTAGCGTCAACGATCGCATTTAATACCGGAGGTTTTTCTGCAACACATTGCGTCAACGATCGTATTTAATACGGGTGGTTTTTCTGCCGCAC
>NW_026342888.1:0-218 GCF_001194135.2 Octopus bimaculoides | reverse complement strand
GTGTGTGTGTGTGTGTGTGTGTGTGTGTGTGTGTGTCTGTGTCTCTGTTTATGCGTCCACACACATGTATATCCTAAAGGATTGCGGTTCCGACAACATAACATTCTCAGATTTTTGTTTAGTTGTTTAAAAGCAGATATATATTTATCTAGCTAGCTAGCTATACATACATACAAACATACACACATGCATATATATTTATCTATATGTGTACACAC
>NW_026342887.1:0-323 GCF_001194135.2 Octopus bimaculoides | reverse complement strand
GTTTGGCCATTTGATATACCTTCTGGTGATTTGTATATGATGTAATTAGTGATTGCTATAAATTCACTTCTAGGGTAGAAGGCTGAAAAGTACCTGTCTTCTGGTAATGCTTCAGTAGATACGTAACGTAGTAAAGGCCATCGTTTATATGTTTTTCTTTGCGCAAAGAGAGTGAAGTGATGTATTTATATCTGTTTACCTTTCGCTGTAAGTACCTTAAAATCGTATGTTTTCATTACAATAAATTTATCTTTTATACGTACGTTCATAAAGATATACATGTGTGTGTGTGTGTGTGTGTGTATGTGTGTGTGTGTGTGTGT
>NW_026342886.1:0-235 GCF_001194135.2 Octopus bimaculoides | reverse complement strand
TTCAGTTCATCTTTAGTGTTACAAGGAGTTTTGTTGGTCTCTCGTTCAACGACGCCCTACACATAATAATGAAGGGAGTTGAAGTGTGGGGAGTTAGGTCGCCAGATGCTAGGAGTGATGTGGTGACAGAAATTGTCTGACAGCCCTGACTGGATTCTCCTGCTTGTCTGGCATAGTGCAGTCTTGTTGGCAGACATAGGGACTTCCAGCATTGCGCCTCTACATAAATACATAC
>NW_026342884.1:0-346 GCF_001194135.2 Octopus bimaculoides | reverse complement strand
ATCATCATCATCTTTTTTTTCTTCTTGATGTTCTTTTCTTTTCCTGATTTGTGTTGTTCTGTGTTGTTGTTGGTGTTATTGTCGATGCTGTTCGTTGTCATAACTTCCTTATCTTTATAATTCTCATGAATTTGTTTCTCTTCAACCTACCACCTCTTTCTTCTCTTCTTTCTTCCCCCTTTCATCTCTTTCTCTTTGCTCATACGGCTGCTGTACTAACCTCCACTTCATTCAAATCCCTTTCACCATTTTACTTTTTCGACTTTATTCATTCTCTAGCGATAATACTCCTACGCCTAAAAATTATTTATTACTTCATTTAATTTTTAATGCTTATATTTACAGC
>NW_026342883.1:0-205 GCF_001194135.2 Octopus bimaculoides | reverse complement strand
ATATATATATATATACATAGAGAGAGAGAGTATATACATCCATACATTTATACACACACACACACACACACACACTCACACACATATATATATAATATTCCATATTTATGTATACGCACACTTCTATATATATGCATGCAACAATAGATGTGTGACTACATTATTATTATCATTATTATTATTATTATTATTATTATTATTATTA
>NW_026342882.1:0-247 GCF_001194135.2 Octopus bimaculoides | reverse complement strand
TACATATACATATATACATATACATATACATATACATATACACATATATACGACAGGCGTCTTTCAGTTTCCGTCTACCAATTTCATGCTCAAGGCTTTGGTCAGCCCAAGGCTACAACAGCCCATAGTCACACGCAAAGAGAGAGAACTTGGAGCCATGTGGTTAAGAAGCAAATTTCTTACCACAGAGTCAAACCAGCATCACACTCATATATTTTTCTACAGGTAGGCGCACACCTATATATAT
>NW_026342881.1:0-1011 GCF_001194135.2 Octopus bimaculoides | reverse complement strand
ATATATATATACACACACATATATATACTTTTATTTAGCTGACTACAATGCTGATTTTCCTAATCCCTTCTTTGCTTAACTAAGTATGTGAGAGTGATTTCAGGAAGACTTTCCTCCTATTTTTAGTAGGACTAGTAACTAAGCAGAGACTTGTTTGTTGGTATCTGAACTAGTATTGTTGGTGTTGTTGTTATAGGCGGTGGTGGTGTTGGTGGATATCGTACTTGTTTATGTTTGTGGTTGTAGTTATGATTGTCATAAACAGCTGCACAAATAGTATAAATAGACATATGTATACACACACGCACGCACGCCCATACGTAAGTACGTATATTAATACAAACACGCACACCTACATTCACATGTATACGCACATATAGACCTACTTAAATGCTTGTCAACAACGTGTCTTTTCGTCCCCAATGAGTTCTTGAAACAAAAAGAAAATTGAAGGATCTATTTAGAATAACATATTACCTGCCTGTCTATCTATCTATCTATCTATCTATCTATCTATCTATCTATCTATCAATCTATCTATCTATCTATCTATCTATCCATCCATCTATCTGTCTGCCTGCCTAAGTATCTATACATTATTATATACGTTCAGAAAAGGCAAATGAGAAAAATTCAAATATTTTAACGGTCAATATTCACTATTTAAAAATTTTCAAACATGGAGTTAATTATTTGCTAAAAATGACTTTATTTATAATTCATTTAATCTTATAGTAAATAGAATATAATTGTTTGTGGCTTTGTCTCTATGAGCAGTACTGACGTCTATAGTAAGGCTGTGCAGAAAAGGCAAATGCTACTTGTAATTATATTCTCTTCAATATAAATTTAATTTAATTAATTGAAAATAAAGTCATTGTATTAAATTTGTATCCTCATTTTTTTTTTTCGTTATTTTTAAAATTCTTTAAATATATTCATTTGTAATTTTGTCTCTGTCCAGTACCGAAATTACAGTACGTACATTATGTCCAGAAAAGGCAAAGTTGC
>NW_026342880.1:0-432 GCF_001194135.2 Octopus bimaculoides | reverse complement strand
TGATGTATGTACATTTCGAGCATGTAGGAATTTTGAAGGAAACAACTGCACGTTACTTTTGAGAAGTGTTCCCCACACGGTGGTGTTTCGGAGCAAGTCTTCCATATTTGTTTCATTTTTCTCTATTATGTGCGTATGTGCATCTGTAGATTTCTAATGAAGTAATAGGCAGTGAAGAGAAGCCGTCATAAGAAAACTTTTAACTACCTCTATTCCTTTCTCCCCCTCTCTCTACCTCTTCCTCTCTTGCTCTCTCAAACGCATACACGTGCAAGTACACAATCATTCAGTAAAATATAACTCATGTTCGTCAATGTTTTGTAAATATACCATGATTTTCACTAGGGTGTTAGGGTTTAGGGTTTAGGGTTACGGTTAGGGCTAGGATTAGTGTTACGGTTACAGTTTTAGGGTCAGGGTTAGGGTTTTAGG
>NW_026342879.1:0-216 GCF_001194135.2 Octopus bimaculoides | reverse complement strand
GATGTTTTTTTTTTTGTGGTACCAACACTAGTGGGATTACCATGTAGCATGAAAGATGAAAGAGAGCATCCATAATGGATGGATATAATTATTGTCATGAGAGGATGGCAGTAGGGAGAATAACAGTGTTGTGATAGGGAAAGTGTGGAGGTGCAATGGCCCAGTGGCTAGGGCAGCGGACTCGTAGTCTTAGGATCACGGTTTCGATTCCTAGAC
>NW_026342878.1:0-323 GCF_001194135.2 Octopus bimaculoides | reverse complement strand
AAACTGAAGGACTGCTGCAATAAATGTGTGAATCTGAGAGGAGAATATGTGGGATAAAATCATAATTAACTGATTCTTCCTGTATTTTCTTTTACTCAAAGCCAGGAACTTTTCAGCACCCCCTCATATAAAATTATATTACATTCACGTCTTTCAAACATTTTAAAATATTTACTTCTGGTTTTCTAGTGTCAGTGACATAACATATCTCTCTATGTATAGCTCTCTATCCATCTCTCTCTAACTGTATCTTTCTGTAACATATCCCTCTGTCTATATCTCTTGTATATATATATATATATATATATATATATATATATATA
>NW_026342877.1:0-464 GCF_001194135.2 Octopus bimaculoides | reverse complement strand
TCATCATCATCATCATCATCATCATCATCATCATCATGCACATTGTAGTCACCACTGCCATCCTTCTCCTCCCCTCCATCCCCCCATCATCATCGTCATCATCATCATTTCACATCTGTCTTCCGTGTCGTCATGGTGATGATGGACTGTTTACTCCACAACAATTTTTGATGTTAGCATAACAGAATCGGATCAATTAGGAAACTGGTGATTAAAGTTCCCCTGTAATGCTGTCCTCCTCGTTAATTGATAAGTAATTGTCATCATTATCAGTTAATTCATGCTGAACAACACACACCTTTCAATACGTAATTGTTATCTAACAGCATGGCAATAGGTTCGCTATTATTATCCAATAATAATTAATGACAATAACAAGTAATTCGCAGGTAATCATAGCAGTTAGCATTAAAGGTCATAACTTGATTTATAAATAAATAAATTAATAAATAAATAAATATATA
>NW_026342876.1:0-687 GCF_001194135.2 Octopus bimaculoides | reverse complement strand
GCAGAAGTAGAGGGGGAGCATCATAGCCATGTGTTGAGAGGAATTCTTAGAGATTTGAATAATTCACCTTTGGAAACATTGGTGTTTTGCTCAACATCTTTAAACAAACCTTATTCAGAAACCTTTTGAGCGGGATGGGCTACTCGACCTGAAGAAAATTCTAACTGGGCCCCACCTGCGAGGTTATGCGCTGTTTATTTTGATATGAGATCACCATGTCGCGCATATATGGTTGTGATGCATGTGCCCTGTATACCCTTATCAGACGGGTAGTCATGATGGGTATAATGGGCTTCGTATATTTTACCCCGGTGTCACTTTGATGGCATGCACTGCTCTCTCACTCAATAATAATAATAATAATTTCTTTTATTAGCCGCAGGGTTATAGATGAGGACATAAAAGATGTGGAGGAACAGAAAAGGCAGTAAAATGCCATAAAAAGTATAAATAGTTTACAAAGTATGTAATAACATGAATGATACAGTCATCCTAATACAACTACGGCCAATTTAGGGGCCAATCAAAGAACACTACAGATCCAAGATTACCCTGACCGTCAAAGTTACGAGCCCTCTGTCATTTATTCTTTCCACCATAGGACAGCGAGCTGGCAGTAGAAACGTTAGCACACCGGGCAAAATGCCTAGCGGTATTTCGTCTGCCGCTACGTTCTGAGTTCAAATT
>NW_026342875.1:249-367 GCF_001194135.2 Octopus bimaculoides | reverse complement strand
TATATACATATATGTGTATATGTATATACATATATGTGTATATGTATATATATGTATGTACATATATGTATATATATATGTATGTATATACATATATGTGTATATGTATATACATATA
>NW_026342875.1:0-132 GCF_001194135.2 Octopus bimaculoides | reverse complement strand
TGTATATACATATATGTGTATATGTATGTACATATATGTATGTATGTATGTGTATATGTATGTATGTATATATGTACGTCTATATATATATGTATGTACATACATGTGTATGTATATATATATATATATATA
>NW_026342874.1:0-419 GCF_001194135.2 Octopus bimaculoides | reverse complement strand
TGCACAATCTCGCAGCGGAAACATCTCTATACCCTTACAAAGGGAGATTTTATTCGCTCTGTAACATAACCTGGGTGTGTAAATCTCGTTTATTGTGATGCAGTCTTCATAAACATTTGCATTTAGCAAAATAAGGCTGGATCCAGTATAAGAAATTTATTTAAATGCAGATCATCTACTTTCACTGAGGTGAGCCAACAGTGTTAGCAGATACGAATGAGCACGGTACCTGCTAAGAGTATATACACTTTTTAACCGTTTTCGGAATTTACTTCATATATATATATATATATATATATACACACACTTACATACCTTTATACATACATACATGCACACGCACGCACGCATACGCACGCATGCAAATCGACACACATACACACAAGCCTTGTTGCCTTCTTTAATCTCCTTTCTCTCAA
>NW_026342873.1:0-673 GCF_001194135.2 Octopus bimaculoides | reverse complement strand
AACAACTGCTTCTATATGAGATCTAAATCATCTGCATGCTCGAATCAAGTAGTCCCGGTTCATTTTGGACATTACTCTAACTATGGCAGCTTTCATAGAATCTTTGGTGTTATGGGCGTGTTTCTTAACAACGCTCCACATATAAATAATCCAATGGATTGAGATCTGGGAAATTAGGAGGCCAAATGTTAGGGGTTATGTGATCGGGAAAATTTGGAACTTCAGAAAGGGTCTGCACATAACCATCTGTCATTTCTTCTGTTAACTTTTTGATCTTGGTCAAAGTTTTTCTCGCTTGAGAAAAAGCCAATCAAATCTGCTGGATTTTTCAGTTTGTTTAAGGGCTTTTAAGATCTGATGTAGTGATTTTCTTTTGCTTTTTCTGACAAATTGACCATTCCGCATCATATAAGATGTCTTCGTGGACAACATTTCTGACTGTTCCTTCTGACACATGGAAATCTTTTGCAATTGACCTCATGGACTTTCTGGGATTGTAATCAATGGTCTGTTGAACTTGCTGGATAAACTCAGATGTTCTGATGATTTCAGAGCGTTTAGAATGCTTCTTATGCTTTGATACTGGTGATACGTTTCCATAGATAGCTCCTTACACACTTTGGAGACGAAAGATCTGACAACTATTAAAATACGAGATATTTCTAAATCGCTA
>NW_026342872.1:0-939 GCF_001194135.2 Octopus bimaculoides | reverse complement strand
GTGTGTGTGTGTGTGCGCGCCTCATACCTTAGCTTTTAGATCCTCCACTGCTGTTAGCACAACGGACAACGAGTCTTCTCTAAACATCCCAATTTCTCGCTTTCCTTTTAGCTTCACTTGCGCCAACTCCCATCATGCCGTCATGGAACGTACCACACAAAGTCTTCCTTGGTCTTACACTCGCTTTTTCTCCTTCTCCCCGTATCCTCCCCATCTACTCCATTACGGTGGCAACATGCTTCTCTTCTTATAACAGAAGCATATGGTCAGTAAACCGTATCCGCCACTTAGTCACAGCGTCCAGCAAACTTCCCTTGCAGCTCTTCTCGTCTCTTCGTTTCTCACTCTGTCCTAGTCAGAAATGCCCAGGATTGAACGTTGGCATCCGTCGATGGAACATGTCCAGAAATTGTGAGATCTTCGCTGTTTTCTTCTAGGTCTCACAGGGGTAGATGGTTGTCGGTATAAATATAGATGAATATAGCCGCAAGATTTATTTTCTTGCTGTTGGTCTTCGGTCTCCATGTAGGACGAAGGCGTCGGCATACTGACGTTGCTTTACCTATCTCCATACTGAGTTCAACTCGTGCATAACTCTCATTGAATATGTTTCAGCCAAAGGTTGACTCGGGTCATGTCTGATTTAATAATACCACCTGATAGAATCTGTTAGGTCATTTTGAAGTCACGTTTTGTAGTATGATGACGCATTTAAGTAGAGAATTGTTGTTGAGTGAGATGTATCCAGGTATAGGTGGCTTATCTGGTGTCCCTTGAAGAAATTTGTCCAGGTTTTGTTTGAAGGCGATGGGATTTTTTCCTTCTTTGATTTATTTTAGGATAATGTTAAATAGAGAAAGGCCTGTTGATGAAAAGAAATTGTGTTGCAGTGAATTTGTGCTGTGATACATACATACATACATACATATATATATATAT
>NW_026342871.1:0-5027 GCF_001194135.2 Octopus bimaculoides | reverse complement strand
TAGAATAAGTACTGGGCTTACAAAGAATAAGCTCTGGGGTCGATTTGCTCAAACTATAAAGGCTGTGCTCCAGCATGGTCGCAGTCAAATGACTAAAACAAGTAGAAGGGTAAAATAGTAAAAGTGTAGCGGCAAGAGGACGTTTGGAAATATAGAACAGAGTATGGTGTAGGGGGAGATAACTGCAAGCAAATTTATTCTTTCTCTTTGAATTATCGCCCTTTAGCTGTTGGCGTCACGCCTCAGACCAAAACTATATTGGAACTGGCAGAAATCATCTTTGAAATAATGTTGGCTGTTCTAACGGTTAATAAAGAATTATAGATGTTGCAGGAATACGAGTGAGGACACGGTTAACGAATTATGACGTCATAGTTAATATTTTTGAACATAAGCTTCGGATTCTGTTACATCATCTCTCCCACACTCTCTCCTTATGTATGTATGTGTGTGCATATATATATATATGTACATAGTACGTATATATATGTATGTATGTATATATATATATATATATATATATATATATATATATGTATGTATGTACGTATGTGTGTGTGTAATCATGTATCTGTGTATGCATCTTGCTGTTTGTATGTGTGTGCACGCGCGTCTGGGAATCGAAACCGCGATCCTATGACCGCGAGTCCGCTGCCCTAACCACTGGGCCATTGCGCCTCCATGTTAAGTATACATAGATACATATAAACATACAAATAAATATACACAGCAGACACACATACACACACACATTTATGCATGCTCATACTCATGTAAACATACATGCAAAAACACGTACATACACACACTAACACACATATTCTTCTAGATACGTGCTCATACACCACAAAACAATATGATGTTATACCACAATCATGGAGTAATACATATAATAATTCATAACAAAACAGCATCAAATTTTCAGATATTTTATACATAATTAACAATGACACAAATTGAATATTTAACAGTAACGGTTGGAGGTCTGAATTGTGGTTGCATTTATATATATATAATTATATGCATGTTAGAGGCAAAACATGAACGCAAATATAAATAACATTGCAAAATGATAATTTTATACAAAATAATATTATACAATATGATATAGCAGAGAATATCACAGTCGAATCTTTAGAAGTCCTCAGAAACTCCCATTCATAAAAAAGCATCCAAATATTGTTAAGTAACAATTAACACATGATTGGTCAGATCAATTAGAATAAATGACCAATGAAGGTACAATACTGCACATGAACAGGTAATGTGGAAATATCAATGCTGCCCTAAAGCAATTGGGAATTGTTGAATGTAATGTTTTAAGATTAAAATTCTATTTTTGATAAGATGGATTCATATGAAGTCACACACTGGAGTAAACACAGAGAAGCAGATACTAAATCTAGGGTCTTAAAGATGTGTATGTAGACATCACATACGATCCAAAGGTACTTTCTGAGTGGGCTGGTTATGTGACACTGGCGTCGGCTACAACTGTGATCTCACTTTACCTGCCAGGTCTTCTCAGTTACAGCATATCTCCAGGTTTCGGTCTTCCATCATTGTCTCTGCGAGGCCCAACGTTCAAAGGTCATGTTTCACCACCTCACCCCACGGGTTCCTTTCAGTGTTTGGGAGTGGCACTTCTTCACACAGCTCTCCTCATCCATCCGTAGTACATGACCATACCAGTGCAGACGTCTCTCCTGCACGTCACATCTAATGCTTCTTCTGTCCAACATTTCTCTCAGGTCGCTTACACTCTATACACACACATATGTATACACTTATGCATAGATATAAATGCTTGTGTGTGTGTGTGTGTGTGAAGTAATGAAGATCATTTAGTAGAAGATAGAATAAAGACAATTTAAAACGCATCAGCCTTATCATTCATCATCATCATCGTCGTCGTTTAACGTCCACTTTCCATGCTAGCATGGGTTGGACGATTTGACTGAGGACTGGTGAAACCAGATGGCTACACCAGGCTCCAATCTGATTTGGCAGAGTTTCTACAGCTGGATGCCCTTCCTAACGCCAACCACTCAGAGAGTGTAGTGGCTGCTTAAAGTTATAAATGAGGAACAGTTGAATGACAGTGACAATGGGGAGTTACTCTCTTATATTAATTACATCAAACTCCAATGTTAATGCATGCATTAAATGTCTATAGATACAGGTGATACATCTATCTACCTTTCTACTTACCTACCTATATAGTGTACTTGAATATATACCGGGTGTCCCAAAAGGTAATGATGGGTTTCAATTTTTAATAACTTTCTTAACCTTACAAATAAATGCATGAAATGTTGATACAATATAAAGGATATAAAGAGCACTCCGTCGGTTACGACGAGGAGGGTTCCAGCTGATCCGATCAACGGAACAGCTTGCTCGTGAAATTAACATGCAAGTGACTGAGCACTCCACAGACACGTGTCCCCTTAACGTAGTTCTCAGGTAGATTCAGCGTGACCACAGAGTGTGACAAGGCTGGCCCTTTGAAATACAGGTACAACTCATTTTTGCCAGCTGAGTTGACTGGAGCAACGTGAAATAAAGTGTCTTGCTCAAGGACACCTTATGATCGTGAGCCGAATGCCCTAACCACTAAGCTACGCGCCGTCACTAAAAGGACATAATGGAAATTGATATGCACAGGTCATATGACAGCTTTGCAAACCCTTGCTCTTTCCAAAACACCCTCAGATTTTCAGACCCCACTTCCCTGATTTCTCTGCTGATGTTATCCTTCAGATGCACCAGGGTCTTTTTCAGGCAGCCCCACAAGAAAAAAATCCGGGATTGTGAAGGCCATTCAAATTAGACCTCACACACGGTTCCTGCAAGATGGGGCAACTGCGCACACCGCAAGAGAAACAGTGCAGTTGCTACGGCAGGGCTTTGCAGGGAGAATAATGTCCCTCTCCACGGCAATGTCAACTGGCCTCCATGTGACTAGCTCGGATTTTTTTCTTGTGAAGATACATGAAAGAGAGGGTTAGACATCAACAAACCAGAGGCCCTGGTGTAAGTAAAGGAGACCATCAGAGAAGAGGGGTCTGAAACAAAGAGCATCGGTATGCAAAACCAAAATGGCTGCCATTTAAGTGATGTCATTTTTCACATGTGATGCAGTGGCGTTGCAAAATTTGACTTGTGCATATTAATTTCCATTATGTCCTTTATATTGTATCAAAATTTCATGCATTTATTTGTAAAGTCAAGGAGGTTATGAACAATTGAATCTCATCAGTGACTTTTGGGACACCCTATATCTATAATTCTCATGCATGCATTACATTATCCTAAAAGTTAGATTGTTCATATCATTAAATTTAGTAATTTAAATATTATATTGACCCCCTATGTGGACGCAGTCATACTAGGACCAACAACAAATTACACTTTCAATCCTACATACTAAAACCAAATTTTACACAAATATCTCCTGGTAAGTACAACTACTGTAGTTTCCAAGTGCATATATATATTTCATCATCATCATCATCATCGTCATTTAGCGTTCATTTTCCATGCTGGCATGCGTTGGACGGTTTGACACAGGTTGGCAAGCTGGAAGGTTGCACCAGGTTATAATCATTTGGTTTGTTATGGTTTATCTGGCTGGATGCTTTGCTTGATGCCGACCCCTTTACAGAGTGTACTGGGTTCCCTTTTTGCGACGCCAGCACAGGGATTTTAGTATGAGGTGTTGGCACAGGTGATCTTCCACACGGTGCCAGCAATGGTGTTTTCTATATGGCACCACCACATGTGCTTTTTACGTGACATTGAAAAATACTATATTTTTACATATAAAACACAGAAATATCCTCAAAATGAATTATAGATCTTAAGAAACACAGAACATCAAAATAAACAAGTAAACTGGAAGCTTTGAAATTAGTCAAAAACATGTTACAAAATATAAAGAACATAAGATGACAACCACCTAATGGATAACTGGCTAAGAATCTCAAATCTATTAATTTGAAATGCTGTAAAGGATTTACTGAAAGAACAGACTTACCTCGTCAATGAATCAGTCTACAACCATAATATTGTAAGTCATCTATGAAAGGAAGTCTATATTTATTTTTTTATGGAACTGATGTTGTACACAGCATGACAACAACATATGTGTCAGGGTATATATATGTGTATATGTATGTGTGCATATATATATATATATATATATATATATATATAAACAGTCACAAAGTGTAGTTTAGTCCAAACAAATTATGATTAGTGTTAGGTAATCATAATGTAAAGAATTTAAATTAATGTCACTTATTGTTGTTGTTGTTGTTGGCACTCCGTCGCTTACGACGTCAAGGGTTCCAGTTGATCCGATCAACGGAACAGCCTGCTTGTGAAATTAACGTGCAAGGGGCTGATCACTCCACAGACACGTGTACCCCTAACGTAGTTCTCGGGGGGGGGGGATATTCAGCGTGACACAGAGTGTGACAAGGCTGACCCTTTGAATTACAGGCACAACAGAAACAGGAAGTAAGAGTGAGAGAAAGTTGTGGTGGAAGAGTACAGCAGGGTTCGCCACCATCCCCTGCCGGAGCCTCGTGGAGCCTTAGGTGTTTTCGCTCAATAAACACTCACAACGCCCGGTCTGGGAATCAAAACCGCGATCCTATGACCGCGAGTCCGCTGCCCTAACCACTGGGCCATTGCACCTCCACAATGCCACTTATTACATATACTGTAAATGATAATATTCCTTTCATTGCAATGGCCTCTCTCCAGAATGTATTCTTTCATGTGTTCGTAAATTACCAGAATGAGAGAACGACTTCCTACACACCTTACACTGATATGGTTTCTCTCCAGAATGTATTCTTTCATGTGTTCGTAAATTACCAGACTGAGAGAACGACTTACCACATTCCTGACATTGAAACGGATTCTCTCCAGTATGTATTCTCTCATGTATTCTTAATTTAGTAGAAAGAGAGAATGACATTCCACATTCCTTACACTGATATGGTTTCTCTCCAGAA
>NW_026342870.1:0-495 GCF_001194135.2 Octopus bimaculoides | reverse complement strand
CAACCACTCCAAGAGTGTAGTGGGTGCTTTTATGTGCCACCGGCACGAAGACCAGTCCAGCGGCACTGGCAACAATCTCACTCGAACATATTTTCACGTGCCAGGAGGCCACGTTGGTAACAATCACGCTTGTGCTATTTACGTGCCACCGGCATGGAAGCCAGACAGCTGCTCTAGCAACGATCACAATTGGACGGTGCTCTTAGTGCTCCACTGGTACAGGTGCCCTTACGATTTTGCTTTCGCTTGCCCCCAACAGGTCTTCACAAGCCGAGTTTAGTATCCAATGAAGGAATGTTACGCATAAATGGGCTGGCCATATCCCTGGCAGAGGCCTTGGATTTTGGACACACTTGTCTTTCCAGGTTTTCTCACGCACTGCATATTTCCAAAGGTCTCGGTCACTAGTCATTGCCTCGGTGAGACCTAATGTTCAAAGGTCGTACTTCACCAACTCATCCCAGGTCTTCCTGGGTCTACCTCTTCCACAGGTTC
>NW_026342869.1:0-860 GCF_001194135.2 Octopus bimaculoides | reverse complement strand
GACAGACAGACAGACATACAGACAGATAGATAGATAGATAGATAGATACATAGAAAGACAGAGAAATAGTTACACACACAAAACATGAAATACTACAAGGTTCAGTGAATTAGCATGTATGTGATGGAGTATTCATTCCACAGATATGTGAACCTGCCATTCTCTGACAAACTCAGCATGACACAGGGTGACAGGGCTGTAGCTTAGAATAACAGGTACAAAACATTCCATGTCATTTGCTCAAGATTCACTTTCATCACTTCTGATGTTTCTCTCTCACCTGTCATTATCCATACACATTATGTGTTTACTTCATGTAGCCATTACTTTTGCACACCACAACTGATTCCTCTTATACTATGTGTTTTCTCTCAACTCCTCTATGCCTCATCATTTTTATAACACTAACATTACATGTCCAGTGAATCATGCTCACATCATGTCTTTCCAAACTTTGCACATCCATTGCAATCAGTTGCTAACTACCATGCAGCATTTCAGTTCATACACATGCATCATGCAATCTACCTTTTGCTGAGAGAGAGAATTCTTTTGTTGTCAGAAAAGGTAAGAGTTACCTGAAGGTTTTTCATCCTATCTTAACCCTAGTTACAACACTTTCATATACTTTTCCCCTACTGTTGATTAAATCACCTAGGTAACAGAAGCTATCAACTACTTCTACAGAGCCTCTGAACAGTGCAAGAAATTTACTTTACCAGTTTTCTGAGGGCTCACTAATCTTGTACATTTACTAGACAAAGTCTTTATCCATAGACACCCTGCCTCTGATTCCACTACACCCATGCATCATATATATATGAATATATATATGAATATATATATATATATATATATAT
>NW_026342868.1:0-286 GCF_001194135.2 Octopus bimaculoides | reverse complement strand
GTGAGCTCAATCGGGCGTTTGAATGAAAATTCCCATAACGATGTTATTTTACTTGCAGCTTTTGCATTTTTCAAGTGTAAAATTTCAACAAAATTGATAGAATAGTCTCTAAGGAAATGCTTATTCAATACAAGGTCAGAGATGGGCTTAACTTCAACACAGAAAACACGAGCAACGTCGGGTCTAACTGCTAGTCTATATACATAAATGTGTAATGGCGTCTGTCTGTGTATTTGGGGGTTACTCTAACTCCTCCCACACCGTCCAACTGATTTTAATGATTTTT
>NW_026342867.1:0-278 GCF_001194135.2 Octopus bimaculoides | reverse complement strand
TTTTTTAAATATTTTTATTTCTTTTCTCATTTTTTCAACTTCAAAGTAAAGTTGCTTGATTTGTAGTAATTTTATTGTTGTTGTTGCTACTGCTGCCGCTACTGTCGTTGTTGTTGTTGTTGCTGTCAAGTAATTGAATTTATAATGTCAAGGGACGAAATATAATAAAACATTTTAATAATGTATTATCTCAATTTTAAAAAAATATTTGTTTATTTTTCTTCGTTCTTGTCTGTGTGGTATTTCACGAGAGAATACGCCTATCACCTACCCAACCC
>NW_026342866.1:0-482 GCF_001194135.2 Octopus bimaculoides | reverse complement strand
TCTTCCAACAGTCACCCATCTTTCAACGAATTTGCTATGAGACAGCACTATGATGATGATGATAATAATAATAATAATAGTTTCAAATTTTGCCACAAGGACAGAAATTTAGGAGGAAGGAATGAATCGATTACATCAACCCCTGTGCGTAACTAGTACTTATTTAATCGACCCCGAAAGGATGAAAAGAAAGTCAACCTCGGTGGAATTTGAACGCAGAATCTAGCAACGGACAAAATACCACTAAGCATTTCATCCACCATGCTAACGATTCTGTCAGCTCACCGCCTTAATAATAATAATAATAATAATAATAATAATAATAATAATAATAATAATAATAATAATAATAACAATAATAACAATAACAATAATAATAATAATAATAATAATAATAATAATAATAATAGTAATCGTAGTAGGTGCCTTAGGCCCTATCATAGTAGGTGCCTTAGGTATAATAAAAAAATATTCAGACAAAT
>NW_026342865.1:0-286 GCF_001194135.2 Octopus bimaculoides | reverse complement strand
CATCTTGATCTACGATACGTACGTACCCGAGTTTCAGGGTTATTTCCCTTATTCAGCGTACGAATAATTTCACTGGAGAAAGTTACATATATTTGCCAAGGGATGTCTTTTGCATCGAAGGTCGGCGATTGTCGTACGCTGAAGAAGGGAAATAACCCTGAAACTCGGGTACGTACATATCGTAGATCAAGATGGGAAAGATAACTTCCCTTGGCAAATATAGACAGGGCAAAGATGTTTGTCGATAGCCAGCTGGAGGAGATGTCCTCCTGGGGCTAAAAGCAAC
>NW_026342864.1:0-213 GCF_001194135.2 Octopus bimaculoides | reverse complement strand
ATCTATCTATCTATCTATCTATCTGTCTGTCTGTCTGTCTAGTTTTCCTATTTTTCTAATTATCTATTTTTTATTGTCTGTCTGTCTTTTTGTGTATGCACTTGTCTGTCCATCTGTCTGACTACATATTCTTCACCATATATGTTCTTCAGTATATCTTGTCCGTATTAATCTATCTATCTATCTATCTATCTATCTATCTATCTATCTATC
>NW_026342863.1:0-1021 GCF_001194135.2 Octopus bimaculoides | reverse complement strand
ATGCTTAAAGTTGTCGCTTTTTTAACTGTAAGCCAAATGAAGACACTACCAGACAACGTGAAGAAGAATATCAATCGTAACCGTATTTCTGAACATACGGCTGTTATCTTCGGCTGTCACGAAGATAAGACACAAGACATGCAGATCCAGTTTATAATATTCAGTGTCGAGAATAACCAAATTAGAGTCATTTGCCCATCACTCATTCATTCACAAGTTGCAGCTTGGAAGGAAACAATTTAGATCTTTCAAAAACTACTTTACGTTTTCTCTTCTTTCTTCCTTTCTTTCTCTCTCTCACTCTTTCCTTCCTCGTCCAAACTTGCCAAAATGATCGATGTTGACTCTTTATTCATGAGTCTGAAGGAGAAAGGACCCTACCAAATATCCCAATATGTTGTCAGCGGCCTAAGCTTCTTTCCAATTGCCCTGAGTTTGCTAAAGTTAGTTTTCATAGGTAAGTGAGTTTATATGTCCATTGTAAGTACCATCAAAATATCGTTGTTGCTGTTCTTATTGTTGTTGTTGTTGTTGTGAGGTTAGTAGAGGTGATGGCAGTGGTGGCGACGGCGGTGGTGGTGGCGGTGGTGGTTAGCTATCAAGTCAGCGCTGATCAGAAGTGCCGCCCTGTTATCAAAACCACTCCACTCCTCACTACGCAGTATGTTTTTATTCTTCAGAAACACTGAACCGGGAACTATGTTACGCAACATGTTTTGGGTTTCCGTTAAAGCAGCCGAATGTATTTAGATAATTGATTAGCTGCTGTTTCTAACAATCCAAGTGACTGCCAAGACAATCCTTGTCTGTCTGTATGCATGCATGTATGTACGTGTGAGGGTGCATGACCTAACTGTTAAGGCGTTACTTTCAATCGTACTTTCAATCCCTGAGCGAAACATTTCATTTTACGTTGCTCCGCCGGAACTTCCCACGAACAAAGATCCAACGCTAGTCACACAGTAAATGTCATTAGTTAAGTTTCAGGATAACCTTCCATATTTTTACTTTTCTGCTTAAA
>NW_026342862.1:0-207 GCF_001194135.2 Octopus bimaculoides | reverse complement strand
TCCTCGTCTGTTGTTTTTTTTTTCGTACATTCTCCCATATATATATACATTATTCATATTACATACATACATATACATATATATATATACATGTATATACATACATATGTATATATATATGTATGTTTACATATATATATATTTATATATGCGTGTGTGTATGTATGTATGTATGTATGTATGTATCTGTCTGTCTGTCTGTCTGTC
>NW_026342861.1:0-344 GCF_001194135.2 Octopus bimaculoides | reverse complement strand
ATATATATATATATATGTGTGTGTGTGTGTCTGTGTTTATATGTCTGTGTATACTTAAGCATACAAATACTCATGTGAATATTTAGATAAACATATATACAAATTAGAGCTGGTATAATTGTGTTTGTGCGTGTTGTGCCTGTATGTATTTTCTTTTTTTCTAGCTTATCTCTACACACATCAGTTTGTCTATGTGTGTGTACAGGTATTTATTCTCTGAGAAGATAGATCTATATATATATCAAGATACTTTATGCTATCTAAACATTACCCAAACAACTGTCGCCTCCTGCTCACCCTGTCACTATAACTTATTCTCTGCCTATACACACACACGTATATAT
>NW_026342860.1:0-265 GCF_001194135.2 Octopus bimaculoides | reverse complement strand
ATCAGGAAAGTAACTAGTTAGAAAAATCTCTATAAGAGATTAAAGCAGTAACCATACTAAGAAGTAATATTTATCGCCACATCAATATGGCTGTTCGTCTTTACTACCGCTTTAACCCCAGGCAGATCCCCATCAGTTGGTTAGCGGTGCAACCTGACCGATGGTAGCTTATTTTTCTACATGTTGCGAGTTGGAACAAATCTCTGCTATTTCTAGCAGTCAATTGTTCACGAGTGACGATGGGCACAGGTAGCTTGAAACCGTT
>NW_026342859.1:0-331 GCF_001194135.2 Octopus bimaculoides | reverse complement strand
ATTGTAAATACCTTGCAACTGCTGCAATAATTATGAACTGTTAATGGAACGGTAGATGTGTACTTTCATATAACTTGGACCTTCCACAAAATTGATTTTTGTCAAGAGTTTGTGTAGATGTATGTGTGTGTTTAATAATGTAGGTAACGGGCATGCAAACATAAACACACTCACAGATACATACACATTCATATACAAAATGTGATGATATACACACATACACTCTCACAGACAGACACATACATGTAGTAAGAGAGACACCTACAGACATACATTCATGCATGTCAGTCATCATATGTGTATATGTATGTGTAGGTGTTTGTGTGTGTTT
>NW_026342858.1:0-1074 GCF_001194135.2 Octopus bimaculoides | reverse complement strand
ACATCTATCGCGAACATTACTGACTCACTGTTTAGCCATCTTGTACACATTACATTTCTGAGCTTCGTGACACAAAACATCAACAATTCTTTTATTTTCCACTTCGTTTCTCACTAAACATACCTGACATCACACTTCTCTTCTAGATACCTGTCTGTTAGCTTTTGTGACTGTATCGACCTTGCCTTATATCGCTCTCTCGTCAGAGCTAGTGTGTGTCTCGGAGCAGGTCGTCTCGTAAGAACTCACCGTTATCTTTCATATTACAGGTTTCGACAGATACGCCATCTAAAGCTTCTTTGAACCTATGTTTGACCGAAGTATCTGGCATCTTTCGTATTTTCCATCTCCAGATTTTCTTGCGTTTCCGAGTCTATCTGACTCTTCTTCCAACGTTACAAATCACTCGTTTAAGTTAAATGGTACATTCTTCACTGAAAAAAAGATTTAGTACTCAAAAGTATCTGCATATTTCATTTCCTGGTGAGTAAGAAGTCTATCTGGTTTGCATATACCCTGAGTGATAGGGAATCAAGTGCCCGGTTGGCTTCCTGAAGACAGGTCTGCAAAGGATTAAATAATTTATATTACAGACCTCTAAGGACATGGATCTCGCTACATTCTATATTCCATGCCCTTAGCCTTCATATAGACTGGAATGGTCATCAATATGTCTATTAAAGTCACTAACCATGATAGCGAGGCCACTCTCGTCTGTTATGCAAAGGGACCTCATCGTGTATCTTTTATCATTTACTTATTTCAGTCATTAGACTGCGGCCCAGCTGGGGCACCGCCTTGAAGAATTCTTAGTCGAATGAATCGACCCTAGTGCATTTTTTTTGGAAGCCTAGTACCTATTTTATCGTTCTTTTTTGCCAAACCGCTAGTGACGTAAACTAACCAATTCCGGTAGTCAAGCGCTGGTGACGCCCCCCCCCCCCACATCCGACGAACTTCTTTCAGTTTCGGTCTACCGAATATCCATTCACAAGGCTTTGGTCAGCTCGAGGCTATCGTGGAAGACATTTGCCCAAGGTGCCACGCAGTGGAACTGAACCCGAAATCATGGGG
>NW_026342856.1:0-2066 GCF_001194135.2 Octopus bimaculoides | reverse complement strand
CTTGATGATTGCTTCATCTTTTGGGACAGATCAAATGAGGACCTAAGTATTTTCAACAATATACTGAACACACTTCCCCCTTCCATCAAATTCATGACAGAATCCATTTGCAATGAACTACCATTCCGGGATATCTACATAAAAATACAGAACTCTACAGTCACAACAGACTTATATTACAAAAACACAGACACACACCAATATTTAAATTTCTACTCTTGCCATCCATCACACATCAAAAGGAACATCCCATACAACATGGCCAGACGAATCTGTGCTATAGTGACTGACCCCAAAATATGTGAAATCTAACTCAACAAGTTCAAAGGCTTCCTCACAATGCAGAAATACCCCTTAGGATTAATTAATGAGGGAATTAAAAAGGCAAGGAAACTGAGCATCACCCAACTATGGACACTTAAGGAAAAAATTAATGAACACACGATTCCATTTGTTAACACACACAGTGCTGGGATAACCAACATCTTTCACGCCATAAAATCGAACTTACCTATACTTATACAAATCCCCAAAATGAAAAAGCTGATTGAAAATAATCTCTCACGAAATAATAGATGCCAACCAAAAAATCTTAAAAAACACCCCACAAGAGCAGAATTCACATCAAAGAATGAATCAGAATTCTTAGTAAAAGAATGTGGAGATAGGAGATGTGGAACATACAATGACAACAGCAACTTTAAATACTTAGAAAGTGGTTCCCACATAAAATCCAAGAGTGGATTCTTTGTTCAAAATAAATGCAGATATGAACTGCAAAATGCAGAACCTCATATACTGCATTACCTGCCCCAACTGCAAAGAAAATTACATTGGCAAAACAAATAATTCCCTCTGCCAATGTGCAAGAATCCACAGGCAGCATATCCGACAAGAGGAATTACGCAAGATTCCTTTATGCAAACATCTGGAAATATGCTGTGACAGGAAATTCAAAATCTTACCTTTTTACAAATGTTCATGGTATGACCTGCAATACTGAAAAGCAATGGAGCTACACTTCATGAAAAAATTCTCTCCAAAATTGAATGTTTGAAAGAAAAGTGGAGAATTTGCATTTTTGATTCTAAATGTAACTCTAATATTGGAAACATGATACTCATCTCTATAGATATTCAGGTATATATGTAACATTGGGATATTCAGATCTATTCCATCTCATTCACAGATTTTTTGATTAATTATTTTTAACTAAACAGTTTGAAACTTCGAATACTGGTAGAATTTCTCATGAAGAACACGGTTTACTCCGAATGTTTTTGACAAAATTTCGTATTTCAGAAGTTATTTCATATTAAAGTTGTTGTATTTGGGTAATTTCAACCACTAAACAACATGTACTAAGTTGAATAAAGCTACTGCTGTTTGTGATAGTAATTGAAGAGGAACAACTTCCGGGTCATGTATTCAGTTGAAGACAGCTATTGCTAATTACTATTGCAAATAGCAATAGCTGTCTTCAACTGAATACATGTCGTTGATTGGTTGAAATTACCCAAATACGACAACTTTAACATGAAATAACTTCTAAAATATGAAATTTTGTTAAAAATGTTCAGAGTAAACCGTATTCTACGTGAGAAATTCTACCAGTATTTGAAGTTTCAAACTGCTTAATTAAAAAAAGATTAATTAAAAAATCTGATTGAGATGGAATAGATCTAGATAATCAGAACTTTACATATCTTTCTAATTTGTAAATAATGTTTGTTCATACAAAACATAAAAGTGAAAGAAACCTGGCTTTATTTTTCAAAACTTTCTGACACCTTATGGAAAAAGAAAAAAAAAATGCTATTATTGTTGTTTCTGCCCCAATATTTATAACATGGTACTCATCTCTATAATTTGCAAATATTGTACTAATGTTTCTTTATGCAAAAACATGAAATTAAAAGAAACCTGACTTTATTTTTCAATGCAAAACATCAAAATTACACAGTCAAGACATAAACATATTTCCAAACACATGAACTCACAGGCACACTCACACACATATTTAATTTTTCATAGAAATTCTTATCTTCCTTCTGGCACCTTAAGAA
>NW_026342855.1:0-264 GCF_001194135.2 Octopus bimaculoides | reverse complement strand
ATATATATATACATATCTATACGCACCGCACACACACACGCACACACATATATAATCAAATCCACTCACAAGGTTTTGGATGGCCCAAGCCTATAATTGAGGAGACTTGTCCAGGGTGCCATGAAATGGGACTGAACATTTTATCACACAGTCACGCTTATACGTTTATATGTATAAATATACTTATATCTATATCTATATCTATCTATATATACATATGTATTCAAGCATATACATATAATATATTATATAAACACACACACA
>NW_026342854.1:0-523 GCF_001194135.2 Octopus bimaculoides | reverse complement strand
TATATATATATAAATTCATCCACATTTTACTTATATATTGGGTAATTTAACACAACTTAATTGAATTTGATATAATATAATAGAGTCAAGTCCCTATATTAATTCCTTTATTGACTTTAATTTCCTACCTACTAATAGTTAACCTTGGATTATTTGTTTTTTATTTGTGTACATTTATATATTTTTGCCTACTTTGTTGTTTATGTTATCGGTCATTCATTAACCAACAATAACAAGGTCATACCCTTCACAAACAATAGATGACCAATTAGATTACAGGACTGACCATAACCCCCTCTCCACTTCCCGCAGGGTTTCAGCAACTCGATAAACAAGAAGTAACGGAAAATAATAAGGTATCTTGATTAATACCCAGAAATTTATTACTTTTAGTACCGACTAATATCACAACTATTAATATAAATTCCAACCCATTTATTGTGGACCTTTATCTCAAACCCTCGATAGAAAACATATCGCATGCTTATATGTATTTATATATATATATATATATATATATATA
>NW_026342853.1:0-245 GCF_001194135.2 Octopus bimaculoides | reverse complement strand
TTACATGAAATGTTTTGTGATTCTAGGAATGAACTTTACCTTTTATTTTTTCATCCAATTTTAAAACGTGTTCAGGAAGTGAATAAACTGTTTGAATCAAACACTGTCAACAAAACAAAATTACTTGAAGATCTTTCAAATTTGATCAAATCTGTTGTTAATATAATAGCGTTGCCAACATGTAGAATTGATCCGCTTGATCCAGATGCTTCTATTAAAAAATTTCTGGATCCCAAATCAAAATT
>NW_026342851.1:0-279 GCF_001194135.2 Octopus bimaculoides | reverse complement strand
CTATGTATGTATATATATATTCATGTTTGTATGTATCTATGTATGTATGTGTGCATGTATGTATGTACGTATGTATGTATGTACGGACGCACGTATGCATGCATGTATGTATGTATGTCCGTATGACTATGCATATATGTACGTACGTACGTACGTACGTACGTACGTATGTATATATATCCATGTATGTATGTACATACGTGTGTATGTATATATATATAAGCATGAATCTATGTATGTATTTATTTATTTATTTATTTATGTGTCTATGTAAGTATG
>NW_026342850.1:0-251 GCF_001194135.2 Octopus bimaculoides | reverse complement strand
AGATAGATAGATAGATAGATAGATAGATAGATATAGATATATATGTATATATATATGTATACACATACATATATATATACACATATATATACACATATACATATATATAAATATATTTATGCAAATACTTATTTGTTCACACACATACGCATACACACGCACGCACAGACACACGTATGTTTGTATATATGTATGTGTGCTTGTGTGTGCGTGCGTGCATGTGTGTGCGTGCATGTGTGTGTGTGTGTGTG
>NW_026342849.1:0-2450 GCF_001194135.2 Octopus bimaculoides | reverse complement strand
GGTCTTAAACTGGTTGTTGGGGCCGTTGAAGGAACTGGTGAAGGACTTGCACTTGTAGATATTTTAGAAATTGTCGTTATACGTTTGGGTGTACTGATGTGTGTAGAGTGGGTTATAATTCTACTTTGATAAGAACTTGGACTCGTAGCATGCGTACTCGGTGACCTCGGTAGCATTGTTGGCGTTTTAGTTTGTAATATTGAGGTGCTTCTTCGTGTACTCGCTGTCGTGGGCCTCGTTGTCCTTTTTGTTTCAATGACCAAAGTGCTTGTGGGACGAGCACTACTTGCAGTTGTATATTTTGGTACATAGCCTACAGAAATAATACGATAATATTAATGAAATCCAATCCATTCCACTGCAAAATCAGGGTTAAGTTCATTATAAAGCATATTTCTATTCTTGAGAAAATTTAATGAAATGATATTGAACATTCGTATAATCAATTTCTTTTGTGAACCCAATTATGATATCATATGACATCATAAGTATATAAAAATCTGAAATATTATCAAATCCTTATTATTTACAATAATTTTAATGGATGTTATTATATTTTTGAAGTGTTAGGTATGTATCTTTATTAAATCAGAAATGGTTGGCAATGTTGTGAATGAATGATAATAATAAAAGTTCCGCAGTCTATCTTTGCGGTTGTTTTCTGTTATATACTTTTTGGTCACGTGACTTGATCTCAAACTCTAAATTTATATTTGATTCATAATATACACAGTATATTTTAAGTTATAGATGTTATGGTTATTTAGCATCAGAGCAACACAGATTGAGTACACACACACATGCACATGTATATATATATATATATATATATATATATATATATATATATGTGTATACCCTGATATGCATCTATATACACATGTAGATGTAAGTATGTACATATATGTGTGTATACATGCATATATATTCTTTGTATTATATATATATATATATATATATATATATATATGAAAACTATTTCAATACAAATGTATTAATTTCCAGCAAAATATTGGTGCCTTGTTGTACCACTCTTCTGAATTTATATATATATATATATATATATATATATATGGTCACCATTACCACAAGACTAACAATCACATCAATTCTTTTATTAAATATTAAAGGTCTCCTACAATGCAACAGCAAAAAAAAAAAAATTGCATAGTTGAGGGATCTTTTTGATGCAATCAAGCGATATGCGTTGCACTTAGAGAGACACATCTCTCTGTAGATATAAATGACACAGAAATACACATACCAATGTATGTTGTGTTCCGTGAAGACAGAAAGGGAAGAAGTCACGGTGGAGTTGCATTGTACATCCGTGAAGATGTTACACCACAAACCTTGTTGTCACACTCAAAGTCAGTCTGTGACACTCTCATAGCGCATTCAATGCAACTTGATGTGGTAATATGCACACTGTATCGTCCAGCAGATGCCTCAAATCATGACGGTAAATTTGAGGAAAGTCTTACAATGATAAAAGTAGTTCTCACAAAAGGAGATCAAAGTGTTAAAATACTTCTGATGTGTGACTTCAACATCCCCATCTGCAAATTTCAGTATATAAGGTTTAGAGGTATTCAATAGTTTGAGAATTAGTAATATGTTTCGATAAAAAAAATAAATAAAAATAATTAAACCACCGTTGTGTTGACAGATGCAGGTCCATAGGAAAATGAAATATTTGTGTAAAATAGTTTGGAAATATTGTGTAGAGGGCATATGAGAAAACCCGTTCAGTGAACTATGCACCGATATAGACATTTGTGACAAGAAGTACAGAGTACATAAGAGTTCACAAATAAGTTGACAAATGATTCAAAGGAGATTTATGCAGTCAATATAACGTGAGGAGATTGAAACATCTTAAAAGAATGTAACGCACACTGAAAACCTTACAAACGTATAAGGTCAATGTGCAATGGAGAAATTGGTTTTGGTCATATTTATTGTTAAATGCAATTACTGTATACTCAAATGAACTGATCAAAGGAATCTGTTTGAATTTGCCGTCTAAAGAAAATGATGTTGAATGATGTAGCAATATTGGACAGGAGAAATTAATAAGAATGTGTGAAAAATGGTTTAAATTAAATAAATTTGCCGGATTCTCCACAAAGAAAATATTTTTGTCAGCGATTGATATATATTGAAAGAACATGCGGGGACTGATGACAAATTTAGAAACAACGTTTGAAAAAGAATCTATGTTTTAGGGTACATCTGTTAATAATAAAACTTACGGGGTTTAGTTGTTGGTGGAGTTGATACAGTTGATGAAGTGAGTGGTGCCATTGTTGTTCTGATAGGGTCTGCAACAGAGAAGGAAAGACAAAATGTTCGATGGAAGGATCATTTAAATTTCGATGAAACCGTAAATTTATTACTTGCAGTAGAAATCGATGTTAATGTATATAACGATGGAAAAGTTGATATTA
>NW_026342848.1:0-211 GCF_001194135.2 Octopus bimaculoides | reverse complement strand
TATTCTTGATCAAAATACTTCATCTCAGAATATATGACGTGTGGCACACCGTGCACCTATACAGGCAATGTGGATTTGACGATGGCAATGAGCAAATGTATAAAACAAGCGTGTTCATTGTAAACAAATTATCCGAGCAAGTTGTTCAGTAAGAAATTGCAGAACGGGATCTTTTTTAAAACGGGGGCCACATTTTTCATTAATGTTTTAC
>NW_026342847.1:0-547 GCF_001194135.2 Octopus bimaculoides | reverse complement strand
CTGCACAGGAGCCAGTCCAGCGGCACTGGCAACGATCTTGCTTGAATGTCAGGCATAAAATTTTCGACAGGATACTTTTACGTTGAATGGTAATCCAGTTGAGTGGTCAACTTGGCGAATCTCAAAGTGATGGCCATCTTCTCCATATGGAACCATCAAGGGGTACTGCAAGCAGTCGTATGACCGGTGTGTCTCTTTAATGAATGACAATTGATTGTCACGATGGTTGAGAATGATGTCTCGTTTGCCGTGCTGTTCTCCAACCATAATGATGGCCACCTCGTTATTAGCAGGTGCATCGAATTAATTGCTGAGCATGTTAAGCCAGCTGGTCGTTTGTCGGCTGTGATGATGACTTTGAGATCAGGCACATATATAGCTGAAGAGGGTAGGCTCGAAACGTAAAGGACTTTTTCATTTTCCTGAGTGTCAAACTAATACACTTGCTTGTTGTTCATACACCTGTCTTTGTCCTTCGTTTTTCTATAAATTTCAACTATATATATATATATATATCACAATGTAACCTCGTGGGCATCGGTACCAT
>NW_026342846.1:0-201 GCF_001194135.2 Octopus bimaculoides | reverse complement strand
TATAACTAGAGAGATAAACTGATATACATGCATATATATATACACACACATACGTATATATATGTATGTATCATGTATGTATATATGTGTATGGGTTTCTATGTCATATTACATATATGTATGTATACACACACACACACACACACATATATTAATAAGGATTATTACGGAGTAACATAGAATTATACACACACACACACA
>NW_026342845.1:0-389 GCF_001194135.2 Octopus bimaculoides | reverse complement strand
ATATATATATATATATTTAAGCCTACCTTTCATGAAATCTCTCTCCCACCCTCACAGACCACTTTCTGTTTCGTTGACTGATTGTATGTCTGTCTGACCGTCTGCTTGTCAGTCTCTTTCTCTCTCCCTCTCTTTCTCTCAGCTATACTCTTTTTACTCGTGCCAATTTCTGTCTCTCCAGCTGTCTCATCTTTCTGCCTTCTCTCATATGTTATTAACTCAGAATTTTCTCTTCTTTTCTTACATAGTTCTCTCTCTCTACTTTTGCAGCCTCCTACTCTTCGCCACCTCTCCTCTCTATCTCTCTCTCTCTCTCTCTCTCTCTCTCTCTGTGTCTATGTATCTCTCTCTCTACACACACATACATATGTATATACATATATATATAT
>NW_026342844.1:0-479 GCF_001194135.2 Octopus bimaculoides | reverse complement strand
ATAATAAATGTCCGGATGCAGTACCAGGCAGTGGCTCTCATGGCTTCTGAGCTTAACTGATTGAAAGTGTTATCACTCTCTGCTTTTAGCCTTGAGCTTCGTAATCATTGATGCGTGTGTTTCTAGTCGACATCAGCTTGTTTGCTACGGGCCACATACTTGTCATGCAGAGGTTTCTGTTCCCATCTGCTAGCTAATTTTCCATGTGCTTTTGTCTTTGCAATTAATTTTATTTTCTTTGCAGCAGAAGTTGACGCATTTCCTTCAACCTGATCAATCTGGTAGGTATTTAAGAGATCAATAGCGAATTTTTTGCTCTCTTTCAGAATAGGGTGAAGTTTTTTCGGACTTTCATGTTTTTCAACAAGTTTTAGCATCCAATCGTTGGTTGTTTCAAGGTATTTGGCCAGTCTGCTTGTGGTGGTTTTGTACTTCACTCATGTTGTTGCACAATGAACAGGGCTTACCTCTCTTGCGGC
>NW_026342843.1:0-299 GCF_001194135.2 Octopus bimaculoides | reverse complement strand
TATATATATATATATATATATATATATATATATATGATGCATGGATAATATGTACATACATAATATCTATGTATATATATTATAATTAGTATGTATATCTATATTTTTCATATAATTAGGTTCGTGTACATGTGTGCCTACGCTTATGCATGTACATGTATGTGCATGTAATGCATGTATGTATGTATATAAGCACACATATACATATACATATATGTATATGTGTGTATATATATTGACGTATGTATACCTATAGATATATTTTATACATGTATATATATACATACATACATATATAT
>NW_026342842.1:1464-2001 GCF_001194135.2 Octopus bimaculoides | reverse complement strand
TAGGTAGATAGGTTGATAGATAGATAGACAGGTAAATAGGTATAGAGAGGGAGAGAGAGGAGGGGGGATCTCTCATCCTATTTACCATTAATTAATTTATTTAGTCATTGTACGTTGGCAGAGGGAATTATCTATTTCGCCAATGTAATTTTCTCTACAGTTTGGGCAGGTAATGCAGTATATGAGGTTTTGCGTTTTGCAGTTCATATCTGCATTTATTTTGAAAAGGGATCCGCTCTTGAATTTTATGTGGGAACCACTTTCTAAGTATCCAAAGTTGTTGTTGTTGCATGTTCCATATCTATTATCTCCACATTCTTTTACTAAGAATTCTGATTCATTCTCTGATTTGAATTCTGCCCTTTTGAGGTGTTTTTTAGGATTTTTTGGTTGGCGTCTACTATTCCGTACGGTGATTTTTCAATCAGATTTTTCATTTTGGGATTTGTAAGAGATATAGGTAAGTTCGATTTCATGAATCGAAAGAAAGGGAAGAAAGGGGAATGAGAGAAAGAAAGCAAAAAGACTTTCAATGAT
>NW_026342842.1:0-621 GCF_001194135.2 Octopus bimaculoides | reverse complement strand
TATATATATATATATATATATATATATATATATATATGTAACAAAAAAAGAATATGACCTCGATATTTGATAAATAGAGGATATTTATATATGTTATAATTTAGAATAAACAGTAAAAAGTTGTCGTTATAGTACTCAGAGTTTCGAATGTCAGAGCGAAGAGCTACGATGCATTCTCGTCGGCTAATAATAGCAACAGACTCTATGAAAAAAGTTGAATAAAAAGGAAGTTACTCTAATTAGGTACAAAAAGAAAAAAAATATAAAAAATACACGCAACAATATTCTTACAATACATAGACATAAACCTCCTGCGTTCACAACGTCTACCTACGTACACACTCACACAAACATGTATACGTACATGCACATGCACACACAAACATACATTGTATGTACGTACTCATACATACACAGATATCCACGCACATATGCACACATGTATATGTGTGTGTGTGTGTGTGTGTGTGCGCGCAACCTCACCCTCATATACACACTGGTGTTTACGGGCATACACGTAACATAATACATATATATTTAGACATACATATATAATTATACGTATATATATACAGACATACTTTCGCATTGCCGGATACATGCATATATATATATATATAT
>NW_026342841.1:0-2321 GCF_001194135.2 Octopus bimaculoides | reverse complement strand
CATTGAACTGCATATTATTCTCATCAGCCCATTTATATATTGCGTTCAGGCCATGCAGTCTTAGGATGTCAGTCGGATCCTTGACCGCTTACCATACTTTTGCAACACGGGTGTAGCTGGTGAGTGTTGCTGACACTTTGGCTGTGGGCGTGTCCGAGAGTGCAACCATAAACTCTAGTAGACCCAGTACTATTCTCTAGAGGACTTCACTGAGACTTATTGTCACTTCAGAAAAGCACCATTTGCACTGACAGCCTGACTTCTGCCCCTTAGGAAATCATGCCGCCATTCTCCCAGTCTTCCAGCGATATCGATGTCACGCAATTTGTGACATATCATCCCATGATCGACTTTGTCAAAGGTCTTGGCAAAGTTGAGATATATCACATCTACATTTCAATGGTTGAGCTCTTGTTTTAGTACATAGTCGAAGTGCTGTAGCAGCTGTATTAGGCAGCTCCGTCCAGGAAGGTAACCATTTTGCGTGTAAGTATGCAAGTCATTTTCCTCTAGGAACGTGGTCAGTCTTTTTCTGACAATGCGTTCCATGTTCTTGCTGACATATGAGGTCAGAGAGATAGGTCTGTAGTTTACAGCATCTGCTCTGCTTCCTCCTTTATGGACAGGACAGATTACTCCTTCTTTTAACGTTTGAGGAAATGTACCGCATTCAAGGGAACTCTGGGAAAGCATTTGCAGTGGATTTTGTAAGATCTTTCTTGCATTTTTTTAACAGAGTTCCTGGGAGTCCATCGAGGCCTGTTGCAGAATTTGGGTTTAACACGTCAATCTCCAGAATACATTCTCTTCTGTAATGTCATGGACGCCTTTTCCTCTTGTAGGTTAGATGTGTTGAAGAACTAATCAAGTCTGTTTATTTTCATGTTTTCTGATGGAGAGGTGAAAACACTTTGGAATTGTTTAAGTGCTTCGCTTATACTCTTGGAGTCTGCATTCGGTGGGCCCTTTTCATCAAACAGTAACCCTATTCTGTATTGCACTGTGGCAGACACTTTTGTGAACTTGTAGAAAGCTTTGGGGTTGCTTTTTGTATTTTCCACCGCCCTGGCTTCGCTGTTTACCCATTATTTTTCATGGGAGGTCTGATTAATTCTCAGTCTCTCAGAGCACCATTTTGAGGTAGGGCTTTTTGCTGTCCGTAGGCTCCTTATCTAAGCGATTCGAGATCTTTATCCTCCATCTCATTAGGATTCTTCAATCTCGGGGAATAATGTTCTTGTGTGTGGTGGCTTTATTCTCTGGGACAAATTTAATGGTTTTGGCTCGCATTATAGACATGAATTCATTGAATTTCATGTTAGTGACTTGCATGGACAAACTTTTAAGCCAGATTTACTGGAGTATCTCTTTGTTGATGGACTTCCAGTCAGCCTTGTTCAGGTTGGCTAGCGCTTGGTATCCAGCAGTATTATACGATTCTTTACTTAACTTTGGACCATATATTGCCAGTTCTGATCTGAGTGGGAACACGGTGATATGTTTATGTTGTGGATAAAGCCTTTATTGTTTGTGAAGCTGAGGTCCAGGATGATGTCATTTCTGGATGAAGAAAATAGGGTCTGCTCCACGAACATCGTTTTCATAAGATCTACTAGAGATTCTTCCTGATTGCATTCTTTTCGTGTCAGTCCTGATGTTATGGCACCTTCGGGCCATTTAATATTGGTGAAGTTGAAGTCACCCATAAGATGTACATTAAGGCACTGGTCTAGTTTTGTGACTACTGTTATCTTTGTAAGGCATTCCTCAAACCTGTCATCGTAGTTTGAGGCATCGGGTGGGCGGTGCAATGTGCATATTACCACATCAAGTTGCTTTAGATGTACTATGAGTGTGTCACAGACCGCATTCCAATGCGACAGCAGTGTCAGTGTTGTGACATCTTCCCTGATGTACATCGCAACTCCACCGTGACTTCTCTCTTTTCTGTCTGTAAGGAACACAGTATACATTGATACGTGTATCACTGCGTCATGTATGTTTACTGACAGATTAGTCACTGTGAGAGCAATACAGATAGCTTGATTGCATGCAGACAGTGCTTCCAGATGTGAAATTTTGCTCTTGCGGTTGCTTTCCAACAGGCATCCGATATTCATGTGTAGAATTGGTGTAATGGAGGACTCGGCGGCAGTAGTGACCATCCTGGGTCCATTACTTGTGGCGAACTTCTTTGATAAAAAATAATATATAAATATATACATATATGTATGTACATTATATATATGTGTGTGTGTGTTTGTGCATATAAATATACATATATGTATACATATAAATATGTGTGTGTGTGTGTGTGTGTG
>NW_026342840.1:0-881 GCF_001194135.2 Octopus bimaculoides | reverse complement strand
AATAGTTACCAGGGTAGCAAAAATCACACAAAAACTGGGATATTATACCCAGTTAATGGGTAGAAATTCCATGTTAAAGTGATGTATTTTTAGTTGCTATAAAGAATAATAATAAATGGTGCAAAATGCATATAATCAATAAGTTCCTTTAATTCCTACATATGTTTCTAAATTCATATGCACACTACTCGAAAGAGGTAAGAGATGCTGGTATATACACATAATTTCATCGTCAGCGAACCATATTACAAATGCAAGCCTTGCACTAAATGCTAAGGTTACGTATGAGTAATAACACTATATAGCTAAGTTAAATGACCGTTAGAAACAAGAACGCTAGTTTACAGGGAGCTGTTTAGGGGGAGAGGCTATGAACGCTATATTAAGAGTTCAAATTAAAGGAAGACATAATGAACGTCAGAAAAATCTTAAAGTTAATAATAATGGTAATAAAAATTTATTGTAATTGGAAGGAGAAAGGGAGAGAATCCAATGAATTCTTTATATAAGATTAATTATGTAAATAAACGTTTATAAGGAAGGAAAATTAAAGATGGATTGTAAATATAATTAACCATTAATGTTGTATCATATTAAGTTACGGTAATTAACCTAAATAAATGGCAATACAAGGTACAAAACTATAAAGTGATGAAATTATAAGAATAAACATGCTTACAATAACAAAATTGATAGTATATACGTAAATATATATAAGTATACTTAAAACTCTACGAATATAACTTTTTGGGGATTTAACTTGCTGTACAAATTAGAGAAGGAGAGAGTGTTAACAACTGGCATTGGAGTAAGATACAATTGTTATTTTAGATAATACTAGCAGAAATACCCGGCTTTGCCCGGGTTAAAGAGAATAATGA
>NW_026342839.1:0-306 GCF_001194135.2 Octopus bimaculoides | reverse complement strand
TCTACAAGAGAAATTGCTGATGGCAGTAATCGACTTTTATCGAAGGTGGCAAGCTGCCAGAAACATTAGCACACCGGGTGAAATGCTTAGCAGTATTTTGTCTGCCGTTACATTCTGAGTTCAGATTCCGCCGAGGTCGACTTTGTCTATCATCCTTTCAGGGTCGATCAATTAATACCAGTAATCGACTTAATCCCTTTGTCTGTCCCGCTTTGTCCTTTCTGTCTTTAGCCCCTTGTGGGCAATAAAGAAATAAGTAATCAACTTTTATACACTGGAGAAGATTACAGATCTAATTAGGAGCTA
>NW_026342838.1:0-506 GCF_001194135.2 Octopus bimaculoides | reverse complement strand
AATGTGAAACTTATACAAAAGAACACTGAAGCTTACACTAATCTCTCTCTCTGTCTTTCTCTTTCTCTCTGTCTTTCTCTTTCTCTCTGTCTTTCTCTTTCTTTTTCTCTCTGTCTCACACATACTGTTGACTATTCAATATATCACCGAAAACAGACAGTTATGTAACACTTTAACAAAACAACCCAGGGATTTACATTGAAAATATCTTAATGTGACATTCTACAGCCACATTTGCACAGAAAGAAAGAAAGAAAGAAAGAAAGAAAGAAAGAGAGTGAGTGAGACAGACAGATACACATGCACTTCCACATATACATGTGGTGGTGGTGGTGGTGGTGGTGGGAGAGAGAGAGAGAGAGACAGGGAGAGAGGGAGAGAGAGAGAGTTAGTTATTCATTTCTTTCTTCAGTTGTCTGCACAAAGACCAATCAAACATTTATCTTTGCTTAATGTTTGAACATAGTTTACAGATAGTTATGAATTGCTTTGTACAATTGGTCAGT
>NW_026342836.1:0-984 GCF_001194135.2 Octopus bimaculoides | reverse complement strand
CTATGCAAACCCTTATTTACCTCTAGAGATAAGTGTTCAAAATTAGTCTGTCCCAAGGGCGGAGTGCTGGTAGAATCGATAGCACGCTTAGAAAAATGCTTTGCGGCTTTTCGCCTGTCTTTGCATTCTGAGTTCAAATGCCACCAAGGTCGAATTTGCCATTTATCCATTCGGGGTCGATAAAATATGTACCAGTTGAACACTGGGATCAATGTAATTGACTTAAGTCCTCCATCCAAATTGCTGGCCTTGTGCACAAAATTTGAAATCAATATTACTCCGGTATCAAGGCGGCGAGGTGGCTGTGTCTTTATCACTCAGAGCAAAGTGCTTAGCGACACCTCGCCCATCCTTATGTTCTGACTTCAAATTCCGTCGAGGTCGATATTGCCTTACATCCTTACGGTGTCGATAAAATAAGTACCAGCTGAGCACTGGTGTGCCCCCCAAATTTCTGGCCTTGTACCACTATACAGGAAGCAAATGGACGCTGGATAAATCGAGCCTCCGTCATCATCGTAGAAAAGATCCTGCATTTCAGATCATGATACACAGAAGCAAATAAATACTGAATAAATCGTGTCACCGTCAAGGTGGAATTTGAAACATTCAACCTTTAAACTTCTCTGCATCATAATCTGAAATGCAAGAGTTTTTCTACCCTGATGACTGAGCTCAATTTATTCCATGTTTATTTGCTTCCATTACTGGCTGCGTATTTTAGTGAACTACATCCACCAATATTATGATGGTTCTTCGAGTCCCCAGAAACAGTTGTTGGACTTATAACACCTTCTTTTCTTCCATTTTATTTTCTCTGTCGTTTCTATTCTGTGAAAGTTTGATCTATTAATATCTATAATATTCATTACCTGAAAAATTTTGTTTTTCTTTCTGTTTGCATGTATACAGGCGCGCGCGCACACACATATTTTATACATATATATATATATATATATACTCTTTTACTCTTTTACTTGTTTC
>NW_026342835.1:201-396 GCF_001194135.2 Octopus bimaculoides | reverse complement strand
TGGAAGACCCTATGTCTGGCAACAGGACTCTGCACCATGCCACAGAAGCAAGAGAGCCGGGTCATGGCTGGCAGACAATATTTGTGGCCACATCACCCCAAACATCTGGCCACCTAACTCCTCAGACTGCAACCCCCTTGATTATTATGTGTGGGATGCAGTTGAGTGAGAGACCAACAAAACTCCTTGTAACAC
>NW_026342835.1:0-191 GCF_001194135.2 Octopus bimaculoides | reverse complement strand
GATGCAGTTGAGTGAGAGACCAACAAAACTCCTTGTAACACCAAGGATGAACTGAAGGCAAGGATTATGGCAGTATTCACCAACTTAAACAAGGGGACCGTCCATAAGAATTGCAGGAGATTCCAAAGTCGTCTGAGGCCATGGTTGAAGCCAATGGCGATTTTATTGATTAAATTTACTCTTTAGTATTT
>NW_026342834.1:138-336 GCF_001194135.2 Octopus bimaculoides | reverse complement strand
TGATGAAGGGATTGTTCTTTATGTTGCCTATCTCGTTTCTCTATTTGTTTTTTTCGTTGTCAGAAAAAAGTTTGTTTTCTATGTTTTTGTTCTTTATGTCCTTGTTTTTCATTTTTTTCATATTCTTTTTATGTCCTGTACCCATATATGCATGTGTATATACATATATATGCAGGTATGTACATATATGTATGTATG
>NW_026342834.1:0-128 GCF_001194135.2 Octopus bimaculoides | reverse complement strand
ATATATATATATACATATATATACATATATATATATATATATGTATATATATATATATATACATTATTTATATTATTATATATTATTATTATATAAATATTATTATTTATATTATTATTATATAAATA
>NW_026342833.1:0-234 GCF_001194135.2 Octopus bimaculoides | reverse complement strand
TATATATATATGTATGTATGTATGTATGTATATATGTATACGTGTATGTATATGGCGTCCTTAATACCTTACGTAATAGCATCTACATGTCTTTTTAACTTGTCCGGCCCAACTCCACCCCTCGTTTTGACCCCAGCTGTCTCTATTACGCATATACCTTTTTCAAGGCACACAGTACACCCACCCATACACCGCCCCATACACGCATGTATATACATATATATATATATATAT
>NW_026342832.1:339-476 GCF_001194135.2 Octopus bimaculoides | reverse complement strand
ATATACATGTATGTGTATATGCATGTATGTTTGTATTTATGTATGTATGCATGTATGTATGTGTGCATATATGTGTATGTATATATGTATATATATGTCTGTATGTATGTATATGTGCATGTATGTATGTGTGCGTA
>NW_026342832.1:0-202 GCF_001194135.2 Octopus bimaculoides | reverse complement strand
CATAATTGTTTCGTTAATCCAATAACAACAATACAAAGTATGTAGTTCTTCAAATAGTTTTTGTGCATTTACAGAGAATACCTAAATATTTTACACAGGATCTTGTTTTTAGGAATTCCCAATAAGTTGCAAATACCCAAATTGGGAAGTCAGTAATAACATGAAATTAGTTACCCGATAGTAAGAATTCAAATAAAGTACC
>NW_026342831.1:0-349 GCF_001194135.2 Octopus bimaculoides | reverse complement strand
TTTTTATATTCAACCATCCGTAACCAACTGTTAATTGTATGCAGTTTTCACGGGAACATGACCTTCTGAGCTGTAGCTGAAAATAGCTAATAACTCTTGGAAACATTTATAAGTTTCGAAAATGAGCCTGAGTATTATGCAGACATATTTACTTAATGGTGGAATACAAATATATTCGAAAAGCTTTATTTTCGTTTTTTTTTTTTTTATGTTGCTACGATATTAGCCATTACTCCAATTAATTTGTTATTGGACATAGAGCACTCTCGCATCAACAATACAATATGTATATGTACATACAAACAAACATATATAACGGTATGTATGCTTGCATGTATGTATGTATGTA
>NW_026342830.1:0-416 GCF_001194135.2 Octopus bimaculoides | reverse complement strand
ATGTATGTATGTAGGGGCTGGACAAAATAATGACAATACCACTTGAACTACTTTTTTCTATTGGAAATATGACAAATTCTGTTCCCGTATTCATATACATTATGGTATACGCGTTCTACTTCACAATATAGTCCTCTGGTTTGTTTTGTTTTTGTTTTTTATTTTTATTTTTAATGCAGAAATTTATATTGATATAAGTAAAAATGCGTGAAATTGTTGGAAAACTGATAGCTGCAGCCTCACTCACTAAAACTGTTGAATTGTGTAATGTTTCGAGAGGTACAGTCGTTAAAATCATGTCAGTCTCTTTTACTAAGCCGCAAGCTTACGGGGACGTAAACAAACCACCACTAGTTGTCAAGAAGTGCAGAGGGGTAACACATAAACACGTAGGCACACACACACACACACACACA
>NW_026342829.1:0-386 GCF_001194135.2 Octopus bimaculoides | reverse complement strand
GTATGTGTTCTGGAGCCTCATTTTTGTTCGTAAACTGGTGCGACCAAATTATTGACGAGTCAGAGAGGTGAGAGTTTTTCATCGAGGTGAAGTATGCGAATTCTACCGTTTTCAGCGGAGAATTAATATAACAGAGCTCGCGCAACCAATGACGACCCAAGCTGAATTATCAAGACAATAGATGAACAACAACCAAGAGAACTTGTGAACGTTGCTTACCAGTTTCGAAAGAATTAAACTCCACTCTTATTTTAAAGTTGGTTTTCTTTGTTGCTTATACGAATGAACATGCAAAATATATTATTCAGTGATACACATGATTCATTACTAAAACCTAAGAAAACTTTTCCGTCGTAATATATGAATATAATGCCAACAACAGCACT
>NW_026342828.1:0-594 GCF_001194135.2 Octopus bimaculoides | reverse complement strand
GTGTTTACAGTGTACTGAAAATGATCAATAATCTCTGAGACCGATGAATGTTTTATATATTCTTGTGTAAGAACTGACGACTTATAGATATTGTTATACTTCTTGTTATCCGATGCCTAATTTCATCTTTCACAATGATCTGAAATTCGTTAAATATTTCATATACATTCACTAATACAATGCAGAGTGAATTACCTTTCACCCGGAATCTCTCCTATCAATGTTGTTCTTACATGGGTATGATGCCAAAATTCAGAACCATTTTAGACTGTCTTGTAGTTTAAATGCTTCTGTGCCAACTGCATCTTCACAGTTGCATAAATTTTGCTGATGGGAGGAATTGACCTCAGTAACTGAAGCCAATACAGAATTTATCAGTCAAGCAGTTCTTCCTGTGTATAGTAATTACACCCTCGTTATGCTAGATGTTGCTGTTTCGTTAAGAAGTTTGCTTCTCAACCACAAGGTTCCAGATTCAGTCCCACTCTTTGGAACCTCGGGCAAGTGTCTTTTACTATAGCCTCAGGCCAAGCAAAGCTTTGTGAGTGAATTTGGTAGACAGAAACTGAAAGAAGCCTGTTGAGTATATATATA
>NW_026342827.1:0-283 GCF_001194135.2 Octopus bimaculoides | reverse complement strand
GAGTGTATAATAATATCTCTTATCTGGCACTTGTTTCAGTCATTAGACTGTGGCCATGCTGGGGTACCAACTTGAATTTTTGATCGAATGGATCAACTCCGGTACCTATTTTTGTTTTTCATTTCTTAAGCTTGGTAGTTATTCTATTGATCTCTATTGCTTAAGTGCTAAGTTATGGAGATGTAAACACATCAACACTGGTCATGAAGCAATGGTGGGGGACAGACACAACAGATACACACACACACAAACACATACAACTATATATATATATATATATATA
>NW_026342826.1:1080-1788 GCF_001194135.2 Octopus bimaculoides | reverse complement strand
CCGCGAGTCCGCTGCCCTAACCACTGGGCCATTGCGCCTCCACGATGTGGTATAACTATCTTATTGTTAACGTCACCTTCTTCGAAAACTTTTTGGTAAATAAATATTTTTTGTGTATTCTCTATTGTATTGAACAAAACGGTTATGCAGCCCGCGCTCGTCATTCTCTCAGTTATCTGGCGCGCCGGGAAAAAAGTTTGGTGACCCCCTGGTCGAAGGCATTATGAAACTTCATTTATTTTTCCTGTTTTTTCTTTCTTTTCTTTCAGAATGTCTGTGTTACGAGAGCCCTCTCCTTTAGCACGATGTCGAACTGCTAGTTCCATCGTACCCGTCGACCTCAATCGAAGTTTTCCATTCATAACAGACATGTCACGGCATTTAAGTTATGGAACACCGAAAGGGTCCACCAGTTTCAAACATTACTACAATCCAGCCAGGTGAACCAAAATCTGTTTCTTCTTTTTTTTTTTTTACTTTATATATTTCCTTGTTTATTTATTCGCTTTGTCGCTGTTTTGAAATTCTATGTATGTATTGTTTATTCTTTTTACTTGCTTCAGCCATTTGGTTGCGCCCATGCTGGGGCACCATCTTGAAGGGTATTAATCGAGCAAATCAACCCCCAGTACTCCAATAAATTTCCTATACTTCTAGAATACACAAAAATATTTTAACAATTGTTTTTTGTTGTTTTTTTTTAACAAT
>NW_026342826.1:0-237 GCF_001194135.2 Octopus bimaculoides | reverse complement strand
GTGTGTGTGTGTGTGTGTGTGTGTGTGTGTGTGTGTGTGTGTGTGTGTGTGTGTGTGTGTGATTTATGTAACGCACAAATCATCGCAAAGGCGTCTCAGATCCATGATCCGGCTCCAATGAACATCTTTGAAAATAGCAAACTCATTCTCTCCCGCTTCCCTTCTCTTCTTCCTTTTCTCTTACCATCTTCCTCCCACCCTTTCTCTCTCTCTCTCTCTCTCTCTCTCTCTCTCTCT
>NW_026342825.1:0-597 GCF_001194135.2 Octopus bimaculoides | reverse complement strand
CGATTTGTTCGACTAAAGGCTGTGCTCCAGCATGGCCGCAGCCAAATGACAAGAACAAGTAAAAGAATAAACGAATAAAAGAATACAAACATGGAGCTTATAAAAAACCTATGAAATGAGATCTTAGCCTCTCAGAAAAGTTTTTCATCCTGTTCCAGGATAAACATGCATTGAACCAGAGAAGTCAGCTCTTAAATTCATGCAAGTGCGCTGATATTTAAAATGCTAACCGAAAAAATATCGTATGGGTAAAAGTTTTGACTTTCACATTTGAATTTGGCTTTACACCTTACATATATTTATTTTTGTATTACAACGATAGTACATATTACGACTTCACATATTATATTTTACATCCGACTTTTAAGAAAGTCTTCGACTGCTTTAAAAATTTAAACTTAAGTTTCGGCGAGATTTATTTTTTACTCGTTTTTACTCTTTTTTATATTTTCAAATTTTATATTTTAAATTTATATATTTACCTTATATTACATATAATTATGTTATATTAATTTATTGTACAATTTCCATATTCTAATATTCTATACACCACACAGTTTTTTTTTTGTATGCGTATATACGTTATGGTTTATATAT
>NW_026342824.1:0-910 GCF_001194135.2 Octopus bimaculoides | reverse complement strand
TATATATGTATGAATAGGTATGTACATACGCATACATTTGTGCATGTCAATATATGTATTTATTTGTATGTAAACATATGTATGTATATCGTTATGTATAATGTATACATATTTATATATACACATACATTATATAGATATATGTATACATATATACGCACATATATAATGTATATATATCATTTATATATATATATATATATACACACACATACATTAGGTATATATATTATCGCATATTTCTATGCACACACACACACAATACAATTAGTTATATCTCGAAACCAATATCCAATTCACTGTTTCCTAATAATCGATACACAAGAAGTTATCGTCGAAACGAATCAATATATTCAATTCCATGATCATGTTGTCTTTTTTTATTTCAAAAATGACAACAACACCAACAACAACACCATATTTCTCTGATATGGTTGTAGCTTCTTTTTTCCGTCTGTGGCGTAATTGTTGTCGTCGTCGTCGTGGCTGTTGCCGTAGTAGACGATGACGGTGATGATGATGATGATGATGATGATGATGACGATGAGGATGATGATGTTGATGATGATGATGATGAAAATAAGTAGGATGTTGGCAGCGATACGGACGATTACTACTACTACTACTACTACTACTACTACTACTACTACTACTACTACTACTACTACTACTACTACTACTACTACTAGGAGTGTTGGCAGTAATGACGAGAAAGATAATTAAGAACTATGCTGATAATTATGACATTAGTGGCGATGGTAGTGGTGTGATAATAATGATGATGATGATGTGGATAATGATGATGATGACGATGGTGGTGACGATGACGACGATGATGGCGTGTGTAATTGTAATGATGTTGATGATGATGATGATGATGGTGGTGGTGGTGGTGGTGATAATGATGATG
>NW_026342823.1:0-815 GCF_001194135.2 Octopus bimaculoides | reverse complement strand
TACACACATATATATTGTTGTGCCTGACAAGTCAGTTGTTTAAGTATCTAATCGATTGTTTAACTCGTTGGCTAAAATTGTCAATCTTCATTTTTTTTTTCTAGTTTTTCGCGAAAGTTCTTCCGTCACCATTTGCAAACTTTTCAGTGACTATCCTCTCGTGTTCGCTACAAAGGCCGTGTTTTCCTGTCTGAGACGTTGCTTTACCTGTCCTAGACAGGCAAGCTATTGTTGAATCACATTTATGCTATATTGCGCATAATATATACATACATACTTGGAGGAATAGTCACTGAAAAGGTTGTGAATGACGATGAAAGAAGTTTGGCGAGCAAAAACCATACAAGAAAAAGCGATTGACTGTTTAACCAACGAGTTAAGCAAACAATCGGTTGGTTAGTTGAATAAATATTTAAACAATTAACTAAAATAATAAAGGAGTGGAATTGAACCGGTGCGTGTGTTAATAATATTGACATAAAGATTCTTTCTACACACAACAAAATTTGTTTCAATACACGAATGCGCATAAAGAATCTTGCAACCAAAACGTAAAAACGAAATACACTATCTCTCACACACAAGAAGCTTGCTTCCCAGCCACATGGTTCCGGGTTCAGTCCTACTGCGTGACACATTGGGCAGGTGTCTTCTACTGTAGCCTCCAGCCAACCAAAGCCTTGAGAGTGAATTTGGTAGAGGGAAACTGAAAGAGGCCTGCCGTATATATATATATATATGTACATATATATATATATATATATTTATATTAGAAAAAATAAGGTACTCAGATATCTGGATGGTTGTACATTTAC
>NW_026342822.1:35217-35574 GCF_001194135.2 Octopus bimaculoides | reverse complement strand
GTATATTGGGCTTTGTATATTTTACCCCAGTGTCACTTTGATGGCATGCCTTGCTCTCTCACACAATAATAATAATAATGATAATCCTTTCTACTATAGGCACAAGGCCTGAAATTCTTTGGGGGAGGGAGCAGTCGATTAAATCGGCACCAGTACGCAACTGGTACTTATTTTATCAGCCCGGAAAGGATGAATGGCAAAGCCGACCACGGCGGAATTTGAACTCAGAACGTAAAGACGGCCGAAATGCTGCTTAACATTTCGTCCAGCGTGCAAACGATTCTGCCAGCTCACCGCCTTAACTATAATAATAATAATAATAATAATAATAATAATAATAATAATAATAATAATAAT
>NW_026342822.1:28956-32351 GCF_001194135.2 Octopus bimaculoides | reverse complement strand
TAAAGTATAAATTCAATTATTATATATCCTTATGTACATATGTATATGTGCGTATGTGTGTGTATATATGCGTATGTATATATGTATATATATATATGCGTAGGTGTGCGTAGGTGTGCGTATGTATATATGTATATATGCGTATGTATGTGTGTGTGTTGTGTGTGGGTGCGTGTGTGTCTCTGTGTGTGTATATATGTAGCTTTATATTAATGTATATGTAGTTATGTATGTATTCTTTTATTCTTTTATATGTTTCAGCCTTGAGGCTGAGGCCATGCTGGGGCACCGCCAGTGTATATATATTATATACATTTATACATATAAAGGTACATTAGATAATATACATTCATTTATAAATATATACATATGCACATATATACAGTGTCTCACAGAAGTATGTACACCCCTAAAAATATTCAGTAAAATTGCTATTACTCTGATAATATCGAAGGAAATCAAACGAAATTTATACTGAATGAAATATGTTATACATGCTAACACTATACAAATTTGGAACACAAAACAATAAACATTTTCAAAGATATGAACGAAATATTAATTTTCGAACGTTACAAAAATATGTACACCCTAAAGGAAATTTGCTATATTCAATATTTCATCCACTTTTTTGTACTAAATTCAGATATTGCTGATAAATTCAATTCTAATAAATTATTTCTCATGGCATTTTTGCACTGGTCATTGTTATTGCATCTGCAGGAATTCTAATTTGTGTACCGTGGAGTAAATCTTCATTGTGATTAAAATGGTACAAAAAGGAAAATAATTATCTGAAGATTTGAAGAAAATTATTTTTAATTTGCACAAGAATGGTTTTGGATACAATTTAATTAGGAAACGAATACATATTAGCGTAAACACAGTTGCCAAAGTAATTAGGAAGTACAAAGCTACTGGACGGTTAAGAAATAAACATCGTCCAGGTGATCCTTCTAATTCAACTGCGCGGGATATTCACCACATCCAACGTTGCGTGATGGACGACAGGCATCGTATCGCTTCATCTTTCGCCCAAGAAGTGTCTTCTGTTAGAGGAAAGAGTGTATCCGCCCAAACAGCTCGCCAAAGTTTGAAACAGTGTGGTCTTCATGGACGCATTCCTTGTAGGAAGCCTCTCCTCTCTACTAGGCATAAATCAAGTCGTCTTTCTTGCCGAAACCCGTGTGAGTAAGGGGAAGGAGTTTTGCAATAAAATTCTTTTTTCTGGCGAGGTTAAAATCAACTTGTTTGGGTCAGATGGTATTAAACGAGTATGGCGACGACCAGATGAAGATAATAGCGACAAATGCACCGTGCCTACCGTGAAACACAGCGGCGGAAGTGTTATGCTTTCGGGATACATGAGTACGGGTGGTGTGGGAGGACTCACATCTATTGAGAGAACAATGGATTCGCGGTTTTATTGTGACATATTGCAGAAAACAATGTTGAAATGCATTAAGGGAATAGGAAAACATTCCATGTTCCAACATGATAATGACCCTAGATACACTTCAAAGATGACGACTAAGTTTTTATCGAATAAAAAGGTAACAGTATTGTCTTGGTCTACCATGTCACCTGATTTAAACCCAATAGAACATCTGTGGGGTGTTTTGAAAAGGAAAGTTGAAGAGAAAAACCCTGCGATGTAACACAGTTGAACGACATCATTCAGGATGTATGGAGGTCAATTTCCTCGGTTATATTTGGAAATTTAGCTGACTCTATGCCCAGAAGACTTAATGCAGTTATTGAAAGCAAGGATGGTCACTCTAAGCATTGAATATAGCTAATAATCGTTTGGGGTGTACATACTTCTGTGGGATAATGTGTATATATATATATATATATATATATATATATATACACACATATATATATGTGTGTGTGTGTATATATATACACACATATACACACACACACACACACGCACACACATATATATATACATATATATGTATACATATGCATATATATATATATGTATCAAACCTAATTGTGTTTATAGCTATATGTATACATATACATACATCAACTATACATACATGCATACATATATTTATTGGTATGTATGTACGTACGTACGTATGCTTTTAATCATTTAAATTCTTTCTTCGAAGAAGGAGCTGGTTTCTAAGAAAGATACGAAGCCCTATGTTTGGAATGTAGATAACGAAAATAGATAAATAAATAGATAGATAGATAGATAAATAGATAGATAGATAGATAGATAGATAGATAGATAGATAGATAGATAGATAAATAGATAGATAGATAAATAGATAGATAGATAGATAAATAGATAGATAGATAGATAGATAGATAGATAGATAGATAGATAGATAGATAGATAGATAGATAAATAGATAGATAGATAGATAGATAGATAGATAGATAGATAGATAGATAGATAGATAGATAGATAAATAGATAGATAGATAAATAAATAGATAGATAGATACCCATTGCTTTTTGTATTTGTATATTGTAAGATGCTAATTAATATTTATCCTTGTTTCCAAAGTGGCGAGCTGGCAGAAACGTTAGCACGCCGGGCGAAATGCTTCACAGGTATTTCGTTTGTCTTTACGTTCTGAGTTCAAATTCCGCCGAGGTCGACTTTACCTTTCATCCTTTCGCAGTCGATAAATTAAATACCAGTTGCGTACTGAGGTCGATCTAATCTACTGCACCCCTCCCCAAAAAATTTTAGGCTTTATACCTAGAGTAGAAAAGAATAATTTATCCTTGTTTTCATAAAGTAGAGCACATTTTAATGTTAATGTGTTAAAATTTATTCTCTGTCAGATGTTGTGAGTATACATTTATTAATTTTTTTTTATGAATAGCGATCTACTTATTTTGTCGTTTGTGTCTCTTTTACACAGAAATTCAAAGTATCTACTTTATAATAAGTAGCTAATTTATTGTAGCACAATTTGTTTGTGTTTCTTTGATAAGTAAACATACACAGGCCATGTTATTATAAGTTAGTTATGTATGATAACGTGAACTTAGTTTCTTTCCCGATGATTAAGTATGCGACACAAGAAGCTTCGCAATCTCAGTTCAACACGGACTATCGTTTGAACATTTAGATCATGTTGTTTTCAACATATGAAGAAGTTTACCTGTACACACACGTGTGCAAGCACGCACTTGCAGATACATGCACGTACATACACATCCAGTAGGCTCGTTTTGGTACGTGTCGGCAAGACTTGTATTATATAGTGTAATCGATAAAAAGTGTACAATGAACTTGCGGTGGGGAGTAGAAAACCCAACGTTTGGGAGAGAACTCGTTCTTCAGGGAAAAGTAGTAGTTATATATATATGTATATATATATATACATATATATACATATATATGTATGTATATATGTATG
>NW_026342822.1:27839-28749 GCF_001194135.2 Octopus bimaculoides | reverse complement strand
AATGATTTATATATAGAGATACACAAAGTTATTTATATATGTATATATATGTTTGCATATGTATGTATGAAAATATATGAAATTATGTACGTTTATGAATACGTGTTTTTAAATATACTTGTGTGTATATGTGTAAGTATATGCATGTAGGTATATATAAAGTTGCACCTAGCATATATACCCGCTAGTATATACAAATTGTTTTTACATCCTAGGTTTCCACAGATGAAACACCGTTATGTTTATTCATTAATTACTATAGAGACTTACACGCAAACATCTATACTTACACATATAAATCAATGCATAATACAAACATATGCACTTATACACAAATTCATACGCGTTCACGCATGCAGGCCGAGATATGGTTTACTTATGTAACGCACAAAATAAGAACGCAGGCTCTTGCAACGGGCCCTGAGTATATCCACATGTAGGAGAGAAAGTGTGTGTGCATGTATGTACTTTGTGTACTCGGCTTGTGTATGTGTATATGTGTATCTACAGAGTGTACACGAGTGAAGGCGCCTGTGTATGCGTGCATATGTGAGGGTGTTCGTGGTTTGACCGATTTGTGTGAGGGTGCTATTTAAATACCACTCCATCAAAGTGTACTTTGTCTTGCGTTGCAGTTCTCTTCTGACGATGTAAATGAGATGAGAGCAAGAGACGGAAAGAAACATATCATACGTATGCATATGTATGCGTATGTGTGTGTGCATACATACACACACACACAAATACACACATACACACACACACACACACACATATATATATGTATATATGTATGTATGGATGGATGGATGTATGTATGTATGTATGTATGTATGTATGTATATTTATATACACACACACAGAGATCTATCTATATATATATATATATAAATATATATATATATATATA
>NW_026342822.1:24236-25154 GCF_001194135.2 Octopus bimaculoides | reverse complement strand
GAGTGTACACGAGTGAAGGCGCCTGTGTATGCGTGCATATGTGAGGGTGTTCGTGGTTTGACCGATTTGTGTGAGGGTGCTATTTAAATACCACTCCATCAAAGTGTACTTTGTCTTGCGTTGCAGTTCTCTTCTGACGATGTAAATGAGATGAGAGCAAGAGACGGAAAGAAACATATCATACGTATGCATATGTATGCGTATGTGTGTGTGCATACATACACACACACACAAATACACACATACACACACACACACACACGCACACACACACACACACAATCAGCCATACGCACGCACACATTGTTCCCCGTATGTACATGTAAACCCTCCGCCTTACACACACACAAATATATACAGGTAACGCCTCACATGTTTACAGAAGATGTGGATTTCTGTCCCATTAGCAATCTTCGTCTTTCCCTATCCAAGAATATTTTCTAACCTACTATTCACACGCTATTAGTTATAGCTTTATGTCCTTCGAAATCCACCATTCCAAAAAGAATTATATGTATACATACATGATGATGGCCGTCCACTCGTGATCGAGAAAAGACCATTGCTGACCTTCAGGAACATTGTGCGCTCTAGGACTAACTTATATTTTATATTTGCGGCTCCGTTGGTGACTAATGAGCCCTGCTCTTGACAAGCATACACGACTGCAAACATTGCAGACCAAGCTTTCCCCATTCGCTATATGAGCCGCGCGCTTTCGCGCAGCTCGCTTAAGTTCTTCATGCTGGATACGTGCTCTCTCAAAAGTGTCGACCCCCTCCTTAACCTGCTTCCTCCATCAGTGTGGCGATGACAGGCATTGTTTTCCCAGTCAGTGTCCTGCATATCACAGGCCTTTAATATATATAGTTCATTATTATTATATATTCATATTATATACAGGATATTATATAGTTC